>NW_009710854.1:7068-12259 GCF_000703405.1 Apaloderma vittatum | reverse complement strand
CCCTACAAATACTGTGAAAAGAGAAAAATTCTTTCATGTCACATTTATCACCAACCTGTTACAGCTATCTATGCTACCGCATTTTGACTTCCAAGGGTTGAAGAAAAACAATGCACATGAAGTTATACTATGACGGGTGCCTCGTTCCACAAAAACATTCTACATCCAGACAGGAGAGTCACTGTACAAGCCAAGTGCAAAGAGCATCAGAGAAAAAGATCTCACAGCTTAAATTTACAATTAACATGCTGGATGTTCAGGCAGATTTCTTTGCTCTTCCTTCTTAGTGCACACAATCAGGGTTATCACCTCGGTTTGTCACTAAAGGAAACTTAATGCTCTGTGGCTGCAGTTTGGTATTCCGGCTCTTAAAAGTATTCCCAAACTCACATGATGTGTAGCTGTGAAGCAAATGCCCACTCCCTACATTCCACAACATCAACTCCTTCTCTTGCTATCTGCTGTCTTGCTGTTCTCCTAGTTTCAGTCATTTACGGCACAGCAGCATAGGTTAAACCAAAGAAACGATCAGATCAGGTGCTCAACAACAGGGGTTAGCAGCAGTGAGTTACAGCAGGAGACATTTCAGAGTTCATTTTCTTCCAAATATTTGCAGCAGCACTACTGCAGGCAGAACAGCACTGTGCCCCAACATTACTTCCCTCAAAGTACTGGGAATTTGCTATCACAGGAAGGAGAAGCAGTCACACACCTCGGCGATCTGCCTTCTCAGTGGTGGTGAGTGAAAAATTGGGATACGTAGGAAACATCCAAGGGGATTCCTCATACCTCACTCAGTAGCACATCACTTTCCTCCCTTTTTTCCTCTGAAACCAGATCTATTCTGAGGCACTTTTGATCTGATTTGGGGCAGGCACAGCTAGAGGGCCATGTCTGGGGTATTTCTGCAATCACCTAATCTCCCTCTCTTTTTCTTTCTTTTACCCAACTTAGTGCAAGTAAGAATAAATACAACCAATAGGATGATCTTAAAGGTCTTTTCCAACCTAAAATGATATGATTAAAAACATTCGGTCTGAACATTTTAAAACTAGGATACGCTGATCAGGAGTTTTTTATGCAAAACGACACATCCAATGTTGTCAAATCTTGATTACACTTTGTACTCAAAAATCTAATTCCATATTAGATTGCAAAGTCTCAAAAGAATTGTTAAGGTTTTAAACTAGAACTTTGAAAATTCCCATCCTGTAACAACCATAATGAAATTGTGTTTTGAGCTCTGTTGAAGATGATACGTTTCAAAATCATTAAGTTCTGGGTTTGAACAGGAAATTATGGCTTCTGCTTAGCACTAGTTATTGTTTAGCACACATAACCCACTGTCTTATTTTCTTAGTTGTAACTGTCATCTTGAACCCCCTTAGGCAGGTAATTCATGACTGAGTCTTCCTCAGAGCCCATATACTCCTCTGCAACAGCAAAAATTTTAGAGAACACTTACTGGAAGTTTTCAGCTTAAATCTATCATATACTCAGTGCACGAGAAATACCAGTAGATATGCATTAAGTTCTCCTTTCAGGCATATTTTTGCTATCCATTTTCTGGGTTTTCGTTTTGTTTGTTTGTTGATTTTCTTTTTTTTTAAATTGGACTCTCGAATCTGCTTGTAATCTGAGTTTATGGCTTCCCTTTGGTCTTGCTCTTTCTGCAAATTACTTTCATTTCACGCTACTCTTGTGCCAAGCAAAAAAAAAAATAAATCCTGTCCTCATTAATCTTTACTCACCGATTATTTATTATCTGTGTCCTTGCTCCATGGGAAAGAATCTCTAATTGTCCTTACATACAACTCCTCTAGACCTTTACAGCCCCTTAATAATTATTCACAATTTCAGTAACATTTTCAGTTCTTCCTGTTTTCAGATACTAAGACCCCACTGAAAACATTCTTCTATTTGAATACCAGAAAAAGAAATAGGGCATCATAAAAAAGGGCAGGGAGTTTATAATACTCCTTTCGTTATAGAGGGAAAACACTTACATGTAGTTTTTGCTCATTTGTATATAAAAATGGGAGTCATAGCAATGACTGTACCCATAGCTACAGGAAAAGAACTTCCTCCTTAATCCAAGCTTAGACATTTATAGTTATTTTGGGTGAATCCACTGACATATGATATGGATAATTATTATTGATTAAGCACAAAATACTTGGGTACAACAAAATATGTAGTTCCTGCCTAAGACTATAGCTAATAAGCATGCATGATTAAATTCACTCATAATGCCAGCTCAGTTTAGTTTAATTTAACCAAGTTACATTGACACGAGTATAAGTGCATATTTATTAACATTTCAAAGTTCAACTCAGCAAGACAATTATGTTAGTAAATTGGTTTGCAGCATCTACACAAATATTGGTGGTATAAACAGTTTTTATAGGTCTATAAATTTCAGAAAGTTTATGGGTGAAAATTCAGAGCAAGTAAGAAACACTATTCTGAAAATAAAGGAAACAAATTACAACTCCCTACCTAATAGTGGTACGGAAGGACTCCAGGTTCACAGGGTGAATTAACCAGTCAACTGACATAAAACTCTTCGATTCACGTTTTTCATCATTATTAGTTTGTCAACATCAGCAAAGACTAACTATTGAAAAATTTAATCATTTCAATGTACTTACAGCTCAATTTTCTCATCATGTGACCAACTATCCACAAAGCCTCAGTGCCATTAAGAAGTTTTGAGGAATATATTATTTGGTACTGCCAAAAAAACATAATTAAAAGAATGCATGTAAATTATATTAATTTTCTAATTAGAAACGTTTTACGATTATTTCACGTCTAAAGTACATTTGGGGGAAAAGTAGGACTTACATTATCCCAAAAGGCAGGTTCCAGCACAATCAATGATACACTGACAGAATTCACAGTAAGGAGTCACAGTAGGGTCCTGATCTTGGAACTGAACTTTCACAAAAAGAACCCTGCACTAGTGCAGAATCTCCTTAATTTCAATAGGGCCCTACCCACACATAATCAATTACAGAGTCTGCCTATGTGGGAGTACCAACAGCGAGAACAGGACCTGTTCCTCCACACACCTGCAAAAATATCAAGATAAAAAAAAATAAAATAGAATTAGTAACATGCAGTAAAACCCACTGATAGCCTGTTTTATTACAGCATTTAGCACATAATAAAGGAGTTCCATACATCCTTTAAGCTGTGTGTTATTTATGGGGATTTTTAGCTCCTTCTTTAGAGAATGTTGGCTTAAGTTTGCTTATGGATTTTACTTGTAGTGACAGCACGTTATGGGAGCTTTTACTGATATGTATTTGAAATACAATTTTTTAATTATAATTTGCTAAAAATTTATTATCCTAGCTTCTTTAGTCCAATACATCAATTGCTTTTCAGTGCTTAAGCCTTCTTAAAATCTGCCCCACAGCACCCATTTCGGGGACATGACATAGGTTTGTGAATTTACTGAGGTCTTCATGATCATGAAAATATCTGACTATGTGTAGCAGCACCAGAGACCAAGCTATGCAATATATATGATATCCAGTAGTTTAGTATTAGTCATTTTTAAACTAAAAAGGGTCAGCTTTTTAAAACAAAAAAAGCCATATGAAAATCAACTATAATTAACTATTTGCTGAATTTAAGCTCTTAGTGACCACCATTTGAAACACAGGAAGCACACAACATAAACAAGAACAAATTGCCACTTCGCTGTTTGCACAAGAGTTTTAACATTAATGATTAGACCTTACAGTTCTTACTAAAAACACATCTATATTGAAGTTTAAAAGGAAAATAATGTAAGTTACAATTTTTTTACATATTATCAACAATTTTAAAATAGCTTAGCCATAGGTTCCATGAAATAATATTTAGCTGGTGACACTTTGGAAGAGTACTGGCGATAAAGGTTCTAAGAACAACCACTAGATTCTAGAAACACACAGAAGCCATTTCTTCGTTCCTTTGATAAAGACAGCATTAGGGAAACAATGATATTTTGCTTAATAAATAAATAAATAAAAAAGCTGGGATCAAATGAAAGGATTTTAAATCTAACAGAAGAACCTAAAGTTCCATATAAATGGAATGCAGGGTTTTGTTGGATTTGGTTTTTGTTTAATGACCAGTTGTTCTCTTACTGGCTTTGATTTTGTGAAACGACAGACATGAAAATGAGCAGAAAATGGAAAAGGGTGTCACAGTTTTTCATTCCCTCCTGCCAGGTTGACGGTTTTCAACTGGGCACGAGGACAAACAAAATAAAATAAAATACGCGTTTCAGATTTTATGACAAATTTCAAGGCAGTTATCTTACAATATTGAACTGGAAATGTTTCTTCTCATGTTACTGCTTTCAAATTCTGTGTTTCATATGCATGACTCTTAGGCTTCTGTTATTCTGATACATTCAGCTGCTTCTCAAGAACAGTGCTACAGCACTAAGCTCTATTTAAAAAGTATTGTATCTTGACCCCTGCCTAACATCAATCATAAAATTAAAAAGTATCAGATGTCTGCCAAGTTAGTGCTGCCTACCCGAGCCTGCAAAGTGAGTGAACTAGTACCTCTGGCACGTGTAATCTGCCCATTTCTCACTGACTGAGAAGAAGGGACAGACCATATCTTTCAGGACAATCAGGCAGCCACAGATTTAGCATTTCCCGAGTGGCAGTGCAATGAGGTAACGTGATGAAGCCAGATCCTAATATTGTTTTCTGTCCCTGTGCCTAGCTCCACATCTTTCTTCACAAAGGAAATTAATTGGAATACAATGCATGTTTCCTGCACTGCTGCAAGAGTGTGGGTTGTAGGATGGGTCAGGGACACATAGCTGCAGTCTAAATTACAGTCAGTTTCTGGGGAGAGCTGAAAACACAACTTTACAATTTTGACAGCCTAAGGAATAGCTCAGAGCTGACATCCAAACAGTCAAAGAAATGAAATACTGAAGCTGGCTCAACAGTTCCCTTCTCTGACATGGACAGGAAAAAACCATGCATCTATTCCAGGTATAGAAAATACCATAAAATGGAATGATCCACAAGTGGTTTGGGAGACTACAACATTCTGGCAAAACTGAGGTTTTTTTCATGAGTAATGGAACTAATGAAGTTTAGTTACCTATCAGTGTGCCTGTATGTGCCACCAACACACTTGTGCTGTAATTCCAGGCTGACACTACGCTAGC
>NW_009710854.1:0-7037 GCF_000703405.1 Apaloderma vittatum | reverse complement strand
TCTTTCCCTTCTAAACCAATTTCCCTAAATTCCTGCAGAAAACACCAGCTTCTGCCTTCTAGAAGAACAAGAGGCAGCTCACATTGCAACTTGGTCTGAGCTACACTTATGTTGCCTGACTGACCAACCCAGCACAAAGTCAACAGGTTGAGCAGAACAGAAAATTTCTGAGTCCATGCTGCAGCTTTTACTACCCCAGGGGCACTAATTTGAGTCCCTTCTCTACTCCCAGCTGCTAAGTTTCACTCAAACTGCAGAAACTTGACTTTGTGACCTCTATATCGAGTGCAGCTGAAATTAAGCGGTGGGTTCAAAAGTTATTAGGAAACAATTGTTCTGTTCAGAAACTGGGCATGAAAACGCTGTAGCATAATCGCTGTGAAAATAACAAATGAATTTTATGTCACTTATTGTTTTCATTCAGGAGTTACACCACAAACTCAGCTATAACAGAACACAGATTTTTACGTGGTGATGACATAAATGAATCCAGAGAACGTAGAGATTGTTTCAAGAAAACTGGCTTTGTTTAGCCACTGTGAACACGGCCCTAAATATATGTCACTTCATAAGGGTGAATATTTAACAGAAATAAACTTTTATCTATGTTTTTTGAACTTACCAAGACTGCAGTTCACTACCCTTCATGGAGATTCCTGCTTCTGTTCCAATTCCATGCCATCTTTCCTAAGACTTAAGAGAAGTTAAATGATACATAACTCAATAAAAGAACAGTGACATCAAGTCTAATGAATCTATTCAGTACACCCAGGCTTGTCTTCTGTGGGGTTTTTGTCGGGCATTTTTCTTTAGAAATTATTTTTAATATTTATTTTTCTTTAGAATAAGCATAAGGATTTTTAAAGAATCACCTTAAATCCTGATCTGACTGCCTGGATCCAGACCCGATATCCCAGTTTAGGGAATAATTCTTAATAATACGCAAGTCTCAGTTCCCTTTTTTATAAATGGCATCCACAGTGTTCTGCTCGCCTAGAACCAAATTTTGACTTGTGTGTTTCTCAACAAAAAGGCATAGCTGAAATCAGAAGGTTTTATGTGTTGTGGCATACAAGAAATTGATGAAGAAAGGAAAGAAAATTAAGAAGTATAATGACCCCTCCAAAACTCCAGTAAAAAGAGACAAAGAATATCAGTGTGGAAAAGTTAATAGAAAGCTGAACATTAGAGGAAAGGTTAACAGGAAACAATGGGTATGAGAAGAGTCTGGGAAGTGAAAATTATTTAACCAAAAAAGGGATGGAATAAAAGAAACAAAATTATCTTAGCAAAGCAATGAAAATGGGCTTTTCAAAACTGTTTGACATTGGCCTATCTCATCTTATGCTGAAGTAAAAGAATTACATCAATTCCAAAAACGCTTTAGCAAAACCTTTAAGCCACTTAACTTGAAGCATTTAACTTTAACCATACGGAGTATCTAAACTCTGCTCAGCAAAACAACTAAAAAAGCGCTTAAATTTGAAAATAAATTTCAATCATCATGTAATTATTCACCATGTCTGTAACATCGAGCCTACATTCAGATCTGAGCCCCAACTCTTTACCCTGCTGGTACTAGTCTGGGCCCAGCCTGCTGGTTATCAGAAAGGCAAAGGCAAGTGCAAGATGAGAGTGACTAATGTGGGTTCAAGCTCTTCTCTCAATATGCAAGTGTTGTGACTTCTCTCTAGTCATGCAAGTACTGTGACTTAAGTACAAGATTAATCGTTTGACAAAGCAGAATGTAAATAGTTAAGTGCTTAAAGTCAATTCAAGAATCGGATCTCAACAAGAAAACTAAAGAAAATGTGGCTGGGAAAGAAAAAAAAAGAAACAGATTGTTGAATATGCATTAAAAATAAATCACCTCTAGGTTATATACTCTGAAAACTCCTGCTTCTTTCTGTCTTACAAATTAAATTTTATTTTTATACACGAAATGGTAAATAACCCTGGCAAAGGTTAAATTAGTTCAGCAGTTGGTAACAGTACTAAAGTGATTCTTAACACAGGGTGTGTTCAGCTTTTAGTATAAAGGGCTCACCATCTCTCCTGCCTATTTAAACACGCTTGCACTTTCAAACTCGACTTGGTAAAGAGGTGGGAGAGGATTAATATCCCGTATTCCAATCTCTATGGTAACAACCACAGAGATAGGATAAAATGTAGAAACCATAAGCCGCTGGTAGGGTTCTGTCCCTTTTACTCCTTACTCTACAAAACAGTTACTAAAGGAAAACAGAAATTGAGCCACTGGGGCATCTCTCAGCATCCTGTGAACTTCTGATCATCATGATCTGTCTCCTGAACTATGGATCATTCTGTGAAGCGTTATTTTAAGCTGTCGCCTATCTAAATGACCAGGAAGCCAATATCAAGACTCAACAACCATACGCAAAACCCCCGGCTACCAATATTCCATCCTTTATCTATAGATGTTAAAAAAGGAAACTCCCTGGTTTTAATAAATCCATACATAAAAGAATCATTACTTAATTAAGGTAGGGCATTAGAGAATGATTATAGACGTGACTACTAAGGCAGTGAGTTCCAGATTCAGTCACCTTCTCGTAAAATGGTTAAATTAAATAATGGTTTGTTCTTCTCATGAGAATTATGAGCATTACTTTAATTTTATAAATGTTTTGAAGCTCAGATTTCAAAATTTCCCAGAAACTGGGAAACTAGAGAAGCAAATGAACAACTTACATCAAGCTGTCTAAAAAGAAATAAATCGAACAGCATAAAAGCAAACAAATTAGTACTGGCTAAAGCATTTCCAGATCCCTTCCTCCTGCATTCATTTCAGTAGCATTTCATTTAAATGTAGGCACATATATATATCTATATATATCTATATATATCTGCAAAGTTGAAGTTTCAATCTTTCAAACAATTGTCTCAAACAATTCCACATATCTGAACTTCACTCCTCCAAGTAGCGCTGCTGATAAAACTACTCACGTGAACAGAGTTAAGCACATGCAGAGGACTAAGGCTAAAGTAATAAAGAAACTAGCTAATGAATTCAGTCTATCACTAACAATTATTTTTGAAAAGTCAAGGACAGCTAAGAAGATAGCAAAGCCTGAGAAATTAACAGCTGAAATACTGGGGGAGGGGGGAGAAATTAGGTTACGGTCCCAGCAATTACCCTACAGAAATCTAACTTCCATACCTATTCAATAACAGAATCAATGCTAGGAAGAAAAAAATAGTAGAGCATCCCCTCAATAACTTAATAGTCACAAAAACTGCACTATTTTCTCACCATTTGATGAGTCCTCTTCAGTTCAAGGCTGAAGTTCATGGGTGCTGTGGAGAAGATCACTTGGCAACTGCTCTGCTGTAATTAATCCATGAATAAAGAACGGGCTTCAGTTTTCAGATACCAAGCCAGCACTTTTCACAACCATTAAATCCAGAAAAATATTAAAACATTTAGAAGTTACAGTTAGGCCATTTTCGCAAAGCTTTACCACCGGACCTAAGTTGAATAACAAATCTTTCTTAAATCCCCAGGGATATGTTCATTATTACAGTCAGGCCTATACCTATATTAGAGTCAATGAGATCTAAATGAAATACCGTAGATCCAACCTTTCAGCTACAGCATTAGTCTCTATGCCATGTTGAGCATTTTAGAGGCTGAAAAAAAAATAAACTGAAAGTTGGCTATTGAAAAATCAGGAGATAGTCTACAGTAAAAAAAAAAACAAAAACAAAAACAAACAACCTAGGGGTTTATATTTTTTTCATCTTGAAGTTTAGAGGAAATCTAATAAAGCAGATGCAGGTCCTAACCCAGCACACAATTCTTGCAGTCCTTACTGCCTAGAGAAACATTCCTACATCATGTCTACACTGGCAAATTCAGAACTCTGTTTTCACTGTACAATACTGAATGGTGTCCACTTCAGTCCTTTCTAGATTGCAACCTCTATCACTGCTAGCAGACTGAAACTGCGAAAGTAATGAATTCCAAATCCTGTATTTGTCAGGATAAATCAGGGACTGAATGACTACAGAAGGAAGTAGAAAACTCAGTTACTAGGTTACTAAACTGAAACTTTGAATTTCAGCTGATAGCAAATTTACAGAAGAGGTCTGAAGGGAGGCTTAGACAAACCTGTAACAGGCATATAGAAGTCTGGACAAGTATGAGGGGGCAAGGCAGGACTCAAACCAGAAAAATACATAGGAAAAAAAATTGAGTCCCCACTGGCTCAATGTCCATATGCCATACAAACACAGAAAACCAAAATAATATGCAGATGTGCAATTATGGAAACAATTATTATAATTACTACATGTTGACATATCTTGGTGCCCTCCAACTGGTCTAACTTACCTAGGAACTGGACCAGATGAAGGTAATGCAATAACATGCAGGTACCTAAGCAAGCTAAAGAATCTAACTAAAAAGCTACACGCTAATGACACAATGCCAGTTTTCATTACAACAAATTCCTCTAATCCTCACAGCCATAAAATAAATCTTAGGAACACATAGCAAGGTAATTTGTAAAGTAATGTACGCCTGAGTCAGAAGACAGCCTCCAGCTTTCTAATCATCTCTGCCTAGCTGTGAGCCTCTGTGCCACTTTGGCAGATAAGTACCTTGCTTTGGTTTTCCCACCTCTTAACTAGACCCAGGCAACTCCGTATATCCAAGGTCTGCTGCATATAGGAAATTCCAAGTACAGCAAGCCAGGGGGAGGTCATCTCGGCAGTGTGGGTTATTCTTAGTCCCTCTCTTCCACTTCATACTGATTTTCTCTATAATTTTAAATTACAAATTCAGGGTCCTCCAGGGCCTAGATCCAGGATTCCTAAAGAAATGCCTGCCAGGTCTCTAGACTGGATCCAGTTGTGAACAGTTTCCCTCTTCTGACATAAGAGAACTTGTGCAACTAGGGGGAAAAAAACTATCATTTCTAGAGACAGAGCTTTCTCGAGGCTGGTGCATGTCCATGGAGTGAATGTGCCTAGAGGCTAAGGGCCACCAGAAACCTAACTGTATTTTGCTTGAAGAACAAAACACATTACTTTGACTTTGCCTCACTAACATAAATACATAACACGTATAAGGAAGAAAAGACAGATAAACTGAAAACATTTCTGCTGCACATGCTCCTTCCCCTGGCAACAAGCGAACAGATATTATGACAAATGCTTGGTCATGTCACTTATTACAGTATGAAGAGAATCTCTGGCAATACAATGACACCCTCTGAGGAGAAGAGAATCTGTAACACAGCACAGACACTACTAGAAGTTGTTCAGGCAGTGCTGTAAGGAGAACTGCACGAGGAAAGGAGTCCATTCTAGAAACTGCAGCTTAACCTCCTGTTTGCTACCACGGCAGGTAACACTTCCACCACTCTGATGAGCCCAAGTTGTTTGGAATGAAAACTCGATCTAAAGAATTGACGTCGCTTTTGGTGAGGCTCAAAATCCATTTCCCTCTCTTCTGTCCTTAGCTGTGTTCCTGCTGTGACTTTTTGGCTTCACTAGTCACTGAGGAAACAAACTGATGATCCTCTCCCAGATGCTACAGCCAGAGAATGCAATACCCACCTTTTATTACATGGATTTTTAGACTATAGCTATTGCCTTTCTCACTTGTTCTGATACTCAGTTAAATATTTACCCATTCTGATCCTTAAATTATTCTAATTGTGCACTATTTGACTTAAGAGATATGAATGGAAGATGTAAATCAAGAGTATCACATTAGGTTTATATTTCGTGCAGTCTTAAGTAATATTGAGAATGACGATTGTGTAGTATCACTATTAGCTTCTTCAGTCTGAAATATAAGAGCATAATAAGGAAGAGAACTACTCAGTGTGCTTACACATCATAATATATATTTCAGTCTGCACAGGATCGGGGCCTATGTGCACATTAAGTACAGAATCTAAGGAAGTATTAAATATTAGGGGATGTAAAAAAATCACTTGCATTAAAAATCTTAACAGAAACCTAGGAATGAGATCTGAAAGGACGATAGTGTGATTCATATAAAAGAATACCATGTCCTGTTGAACAGAATGCCATACTACCTTCTATAGCTTATCTATTGGTTGGAAAAATGGATGAAAAATAATAACTAGAATTATTTGGGGGCAAAACTATACATAATCTATGTACAGAGAAGAGAGAGCAGCAATATAATAATTTTATATTTTTCTTTACTGTTTTCATTGCTATTTCTACTGCAAAGTCCTCCTTTCACAGGCACATAACCTCCAGAAAAAAATCAGAAAATATTTACTAACACCCTTTTCAGCTGAAAGGCACACTTTTTGAATATTTCACACGTGGTAATTTTAATAAAATAAAAGCAAAAAATGTAAATACACTGCAAATAATTTACATTTCCTCCTTTTTAACAGAAAGGTTTTACGAACTGTAGGTTTTTTTCCATCTGGCTAATTTTCACCCAGAACTTGCCTTGAAAAAAATCAGGAATCAGTTTATTTAGCGATGCCAAACTTCAAATCTGAGGAAAATGCAACATAAACGCATCATATTAGCTATGTGATTACTTACATGTTGCCTCGCACTACTTTTTCACTAAGGAGCTCCAGAATTACATATTTTCTGAGTAGCAGCAGTGGTTGTAGCCATGATGGTCTAAGCTTTTTGAACCCAAAAGCTTGCTGCTTTCAACTGTCAGTTGCTTAAAAAAAAAAAAAAAAAAAAAAAGAGAGAGAGAGGGAGAGGAAGAAATTACCTCTCCCTTCAAAACTTGTCCTGCTTATATTTTTGTCAGTGGAATCAGGAGAAGCATTAGGCCCTGAGCCTGCCAACGTTCGTCTGCAAGTAGTCCAGCTGAGTTGAAGAGGACTAGCTCACAGACGTGAAGATTTTGAAAGTCAGCGGGAGCACAGCTCCCAAAACGCTCATTATGTACTTTTGAAAAATCTTCCCCAAAGTCATGGCAACAACAGCTTGCAGGTCCGAGGCCCTCTTGCTTTCCTTTCCCTTTTTAAAAGTATATCAGATTTTTTTTTTAAAAAAAGGCA
>NW_009710853.1:0-8958 GCF_000703405.1 Apaloderma vittatum | reverse complement strand
TCCTCTGGACCCGCTCCAACAGACCCATGTCCTTTTTTCACAGTGGGCTCCAGAACTGGACGCAGTGCTCCAGTGGGGCCTCACCAGAGCAGAGTAGAGGGGGAGAATCACCTCCCTTGACCTGCTGGTCACACTCCTTTGGATGCAGCCCAGGACATGGTTCACTTTTTGGGCTGCAAGTGCACACCGCTGGCTCGTGTTGAGCCTCTCGTCAACTAACACACCCAAGTCCTTCTCCTCAGGGCTGCTCCCAGTCTTTGCTCCACCCAGCCTGTATTTGTGCTTGGGATTGCCTCAACCCAGATGGAGGACCTTACACTTGGCCTTGTTGAACTTCATGAGGTTGGCCTGGGCCCACCTCTCAAGCCTGTCAAGGTCCCTCTGGATGGCATCCCTTCCTTCCAGCATGTCAACCAGTCCAGTGAGTTTGGTGTCATCAGCAAACTTGCTGAGGGTACACTCTATCCCACTGCCCCTGTCGCGAACAAAGATGTTGAACAACACTGATCCCTGTACCAATCCTTAAGGGACACCAGTTGTTACTGGTCTCCACTTGGATTCCTTGCCTGCCTGTGACTTTGCACCTCCTGAGAAGCATCACTTGCTTTAAAAACTTACTATTTTTTTTTCCTGGCTTTTATTTGGGGAGGGGGGAAAGTTGAAATAAAGCTAGTGAAGGTGCTCACCCTCTCTCCTGACATAGCGAGATTTTGTTGTGGTTTAAAAATTTAGAATATTCTGTGAACAGAATGGGGTGATACTAAGGACCACTTGAAAAAAATTTAAGAGTCAACCATGGTCTTCATCAGTGAGAGGTCTTAGCAAAGGTGAGTGATTTGGAAAATTGAACATGCTTTTTCCTTTCTCCAGTGTGTACATTCTTCTCCAGTGACCCAGTGCAGGTTCAATGGTTGTTTTTCAGCAAATTCACTTTAATTTGGTGGGAAAAGTGTCTCACAGCTGCTGATGACTCCAGGCTGTGATTTGCAAAGGGTGGCTACAGGACCTAGTGCAATCATAGACTCATAGAAAGGTTCCCAGAGATCTTTCTGCATTTTCTCAGAGCATGTGTATTTTTTTCTACATGTTTTTACTTGATCTCATAGCATGGCCATTGTTTGGAAGTCTTGTGTGAAGACAGATAGCTGGAGTAACCGTAGAAGCACAGTGAGCAGAGCAAGGCATAGAAATGTCAAAAGGACTCTTGTCAGCATATGCTGGTCTTGTGTACAAACAGGCCCTCCTTGCTTCTCCATGAGCTAGATGATTTGCATAAGAAGGTGAAGGCAATAAATACTTATTTGCAGTATTCTTTAGGTGGTTTGCATGGGTGCATAAGTGAATGTGGCCACTGTGGGTTTATGATCTTTCTCTGAGGTTACTCCTGGGGCAAAACAAGGACTAATGCTTTCATAGTTAGGTGATCATAGAATCATAGAATGGCATAGGCTGGAAGGGACCTTAGAGATCATCTAGTGCAACCTCCCTGTTTTGGGCAGGGACGCCACCTCTGATGATGGTGCCCATGTTCCTGCTAGTCACTGCTTGGCATTGCGTTGAGTTATTTTACTTTTGTATTCCTGAAATATTTGCAGATATCTCTATTTTCTACCTTGATTGTGTGTGTTGGTGACTCCCTATTCTCTCTTTTCAAAGGTGGCCTTTACTTCCAGGGCGATCTGGGGATGACCCGAGCCACCCTTCTGCTCTTGCCGAGACTTAGCATCTTGAGTTGGTGGTTGACCTAGGCTTCTCATGTTCATAGAACCATAGAACAGCTTAGGTTGGGAAAGACCTTCAAGACCACTGAGTCCCACCATTAACTTAGCAATGCCAGGTCCACCACTAAACTATGTTCCAAAGTACCACATCTACATGTCTTTTAAATACCTCAAAGGGTGGTGATTGCACCACTTTCCTGAGCAGACAAAGCTAGAACAACCCTTTCCATGAAGAAATTTTTCCCAATATCCAACTTAAACTTGCCCTGGTGCAACTTGAAGCCATTTCCTCTCATCCTATCACTAGGTACTAGGGAGAAGAGACCGACCCCCACCTTGCCACAGCCTGCTTTCAGGTAGTTGTAGAGAGTGATAAGGTCTCCCCTCAGCCTTCTTTTCTCCAGGCTGAACAACCCCAGTTCCCTCAGCTGCTCCTCGTAAGACTTGTGCTCGAGACCCTTCACCAGAGCTTCACTGCCTTTCTCTGGACACATTCCAGCACCACAGTGTCTTGGAGCGAGGGGCCCAAAACCAAACACAGAATTTAAGGTGCAGCCTCACCAGGGCAGCGTACAAGGGGACAATCCCTGCCCTGGTCCAGTTGGCCATGTGATTCCTGATCCAGGCCAGAACGCCGTTGGCCTTGTTGGCCATGTAGGCACACTGCTGGCTCATGTTCAGGCAGTTGTTGACCGACACCCCCAGGGCCTTTTCTGCCTGCCAGATCTCCAGCCACTCCTCCCCAAGCCTGTAGCGCTGCCAGGAGTGGTTGTGACCCAAGTGCAGGACTTGGCACTTGGCCTTGTTGAGCATAGGTCTGTTTTGTTTAGCTTGAGTGTCTCGCATTCCTAGACACTCTGTATGAACTTCTTGAGAGCAAAAGTAGCTATTTAAGGCTGCTAGGAAAAGTCTTCCATCAAATGATCATAGATGCCATGGCAAGATGGATGCCTTCCATCTTCAAAGAGCACACTGAAACAGTTTTGGTTCACAAAAGCAGCAGCCGAGTGTGATAAATGACAAAGTGGTTGCACTAGCAAGGTCAACCCTCAGGACCCAAATATCTTTTCACCTGGAAAAGCACTCAGACTTCTTTGATACTGAGGTATTTAGATCACGAAAAGAGGAAATCCGTCCTTGGGAGACCAAAGATGTTTTGGAGTCAACCGCTACTGAGTTGTATGTAACTTTTTCTGATATTCAGCTCTGAGCTCTATGGTTGACAGTGCTTAGATGACTTCGTGCCAGGTCACTGTTAGCTCATTTTCATCGAGATGTGATGTCACCCTTCCTATTTTTTAATCTGACATTAACATAATGGTTAAACAATGTTTCTTCTGGCTCCTGCAGGAGAAGGTGATCTAGACAGCTTCCAACCCTGAACTTCCCTGGTACAAATGCTGTGAAACAGTGCCTGTTCTAATCCACCGAGAGTTTTCTTTCTTTTCTCTTTTTCCTGTAGTGCCTTACTTCTGTTTGCTGTTTTGTGCCATGTTGTCTACATTTTGTGAGCCTTGCATGTAGAACTGTCTTAATCTCTCCGTATGCTAGACAAACACAGAAGTATTACATATATCAGTGAACAGAAAAATTACATTTCCACTCAGTTCAGAACCCGGGTTTCACCTGCCTTTTTGCTGGTTACAAAAGATGAATATTAATATCTTTGCTGTAAAAAAACAGGGAGAAAAGAGGGAACTGGTGTCTGGTTTGCTACTGTGACGTTAGAATAAATGTATTAATTATAAAAGATATTCATGCATGAATGGACTAACTGTAACACACTAGGTCAGATTAACAAAATTAGAAATCACATGTATAAATTTATATAGGATTTCAACAGAATAAGGGAAGATACATCTGAGGATGGCAAACAGTTTTTGAGTCCACGGGAATGTCTTGATCGACAGACCTGCAGTGCTTTAGGGGAAGGAGATGCTGGGTAGAATGGGATAAGTGAATTAGTCAAGTAATAGATTCCTAAATTCTAGTATCCTGCTCCCCTGTGACCCAAGATCACTTGTTTCCTATGTTCTACTTTCCAGAGTAGAAATGCTGATATTCAGTGCCCACAAACAGAATAAGTTCTCATCTACACCGACGTTCACAGTAGTCATGTTATAAATAAGTCCTGCAGAAAACTACATGAGAAACAACATGGTCTAGTGAATAGACACAGTACGGAGTGGGAAATCCAAAAATCTACATTTGGTAGCAATTTGTCAAGAAACAGAAAAAAATGCATTATCTTAATTTCAGCTTTCCTACCAAGAGTACAGAAATGACAGAAGTCAGTTAAGCTCAGTGTAAATCAACTCAACAGGTGGATGTGGAGAAGAGAGAATTAAAAAACTATCACATTGGTCATGTGGTGGACAGCAGTCTCTAAAGCCTTATATCTGGGAGAGAACAAGATCGGGGGAGAGTGTGTTCTGCTTGGGCTTTTGGTGGGTTTTGGTTTGATTTTTTTTTTTTTAGTGGAAACTAAAAGAAAACAAGTGAGATGCTGTGCAGTAGTTTCCAAGATTCCAGTTAGAGGTGGACACTCGGAAAACCAAAACGAAACGTGTTCAAAAATCAAATGTCAGTGTATTAGAAATAGTGTGGCCAGCAGGACCAGGACAGGGATTGTCCCTCTGTGCTGGGAACTGGTGAGGCGACGCCTCAAATCCTGTGTTCAGTTTTGGGCCCCTCACTCCGAAAAACACAGTGAGGTGCTGGAGCGTGTCCAGAGAAGGGCAGCAAAGCTGATGAAGGGTCTTGAGAACAAGCCTTATGAGGAGTGGCTGAGGGAACTGCGGTTGTTTAACCTGGAGAAGAGGAGGCTGAAAGGAGACCTCATCACTCTCTACAGCTACTTGAAAGGAGGTTGTAGTGAGGTCGGGGTTGGTTACTTCTCCTGAGTAACAATAATGCGAGAGGCAATGGCCTCAGGTTGCACCAGGGCAGGTTTGGATTGGATATTACGAAAAAATGCCTTTACAGAAAGGGTTGTCAAGTCTTGGAACCAGCTGCCCAGGGCAGTGGTGGAGTCACCACCTCTGGAGATACTTAAAAGATGTGTAGATGTGGTGCTTGGGGACATGGTTTAGTGGTGGACCTGGCATTGCTACGTCGATGGTTGGGCTCGATGATCCTAAAAGGCCTTTTCCAACCTAAATCTATGTTTCTATGATTCTAATCCTTAACCCTTTGCATTTGCCCAAGGCCAACCTGTCTCTGGTGCCACTTAGAAGGATTCGAAAACTGCCTTCAGTTCTTTTATGAGAAGTCATGCAGTCAGGTCGATGCGGAAGAAAAGTCTGCAGGTTGAAGTGGCAACTGGGACTGATATCACAGGAGCACAACAAGCTTCCAGATTTTTTGCTTTACCTCTGCTCTTTGTGTCTCATACGCAGACATTTGTGTAACGTTGGATGGGTACAGATGATTGGCAGTCATTCCCTCTTTCTCATCTCTGTTGCTTGTGATTTCCTTGTCCTTTACATTGTGTGACAACTCATCAGATCTTAAGTCCTCTAACATCAGTAAGGGTCTTAGATGGAGTCTTCATGTGCTCAGTGGGGATGCAGGTGTCTTGTGATTAGCAGGAAAGGCTCCTGGTATACAGGAGGGATGCTGTTAGCTGCAAATTTTGGGAATGAATGTCTAGTTAAAGAATCATAAAATCATGGAATGTTCGGGGTTGGAAGGGACGTCTAGAGATCATCTAGTCCAACCCCCTGCCAGAGCAGGATCACCCAGGGCAGCCATACAGGAACGCGTCCAGATTTTTTAAAGCATCCAGGTGGGTTCTGAAAGTCTCCAGAGTAGGAGACTCCACACCCTCTCTGGGCAGCCTGGGCCGGGGCTCCAGCATCCTCACAGGGAAAAAGTTTCTTCCCTGGTTGAGGTGGAACTTCCCATGTTCTAGATTACACCCATTATTTCTTGTTCTATTGCTGGGCACCACTGAGAAGAGATTGTCCCCTTGACGCCCACCCCTCAGATATTTCTATATGTTTATAAGGTTCCCTCTCAGCCCTCTCATTTCAAGGCTGAACAGCTCCAGTTCTCTCAGTCTCTCTTCACAGCAGAGATGTTCAAGTCCCTTGATCATCCTCGTAGCTCTCTGTTGGGCTCTCTTCTGTGTCTCTTGAACTGGGGAGCCCAAAACTGGACAGGGGTTAGGCAGAAACTGTTCATGTGAACAATATTTTGATCAGGGCTTTTTCAGGTAGGACAAAGAGTAATGGTTTTAAACTAAAAGAAGGTAGATTTAAACTAGATATAAGGAAGAAATTTTTTGCTATGAGGGTCATGAAACACTGGCACAGGTTGCCCAGAGTGGTGATGGAGGCTTCATCCCTGGAAAACTTCAAGGTCGGGCTGGATGGGGCTCTGAGCAACCTGATCTAGTTGAAGATGTCCCTGCTTGCTGCAGAGAGGTTGGACTAGATGACCTTTAAATGTGCCTTCCATCTCAAAGCAAACTATAATTCCATGATTCTGTGATTCTGTTTCTGGTTTGCATAGCGTTGCTGAGCTTTTGGAAAAATGAGATTAAGTGAAAGTTGCGATCAAATGCGCTGAGGGCAGCTGGAGCTCTTAGCATCATCCCAATTAGAAGCACTGTGAACCAACCCTCTCTATTTGTGGCTCAGTATGTATCTCCATAAAATATCATGGATGTCTTATCTTGCTATCTCTGACTTCACAGTCTGTCCTGATAGTATCTGTTTCTGAGACAAACTGCTCTGCTCCTGGAGACATCTACGATGGCAGCTATACCTCAGGGAATAAAAACTGAATCTTTTAGAAAGCGATCAGATGCTTTCCAGAAATAAGACTTTGATGAGGAGGAATGCATGAAGAGATTTTTTTTTTTTTGTCTTAATGTTTCTTAGCAAATCTCCAGAACAGCAGAAGCAGCTCGTTTCTGAAGATAATTCTGTTTCTTTGCTTTGTACCTACTCTGTGATGCCTTAAGGCTGTGGGCGTTTGCTTCGCCCTGTAGTACCCTTCAGCTGGAGGAGGGTAGACAAGAGCGTGCTTCAGTGTGTTGAATCAGGTTGTTTACAACCATAAGTGCCGTTGTGCCTGTCAAGTACCACATATGTGTCTCTAGAAGTTTCTGAAAGCCAATTCAATTTGTACGAGGTCTGATTATAGATCTAATACACTGGTTTGGATTTTTTTTTGTTTTGTTTTGTTGCCATATTTTGCACCATGTCAGCCTTGACTAGACAGTGTGCTCCTCAGGCCATGGGGACAGAGATGACTTCACTCTCCAAGGACTTTCCATCAGCGTTAAAACTGAACTGGGAAGCAAAGTGGGAGGAAGCATCTGCATCGCTGCATCCACAGCCCCGCTGCAATCAGGGCATCTCTCCTGGACCATTCTCCTTCAGTTAATTCTTCAGCTCTCGAGCACTGCTTTCCTTGCCTTGCCTGCCCAAAGCCACCCCAGAACACAACACTAATATTACAAACATCACAAAAGATCCAGAGAAACACAAATTACCTCAAAGGCACAGACGGCAAAAGAAGTCATCCCCTGCAGCTGTTCTGATTGACCTCTGACAGTCATGTTACGAGGCTCAGCGAGCACCCAGGGATTTGTGTAATTACACCAACTCAATGTTAAGAGCATTGATTAGAAAAAGGAGGAAAAAAAAGGTGCTTCAACAGCAGAGCTTGCTCATAAATTCTCTGAGAAAGGCATTCTTGCAGGTGAACAGCCTATAAGTTTTATTGAGTTTTGGTTTTAATAATTGAGAGAAACCCTAAGAGAAGCTAAAAAGCAGCATGTCTATGACAAAAGTAGCAGAGTCAGATCTGGGGAGTAAACTAAGAGGGCTTTTGGAAGAGCAACGTGCTTTGCAAATACGGCCTTTCATCTCATGGCTTCAAAAAATTTGTATGTTAACCAAGTTAATCCTGGTACTCAGCAAATAGGAGGGCTCTGTATCTGTTCATCCATTTTACAGGCAGGGAGATGGAGGCAGCTGTATGGAAAACAAGAAAATGCTGAATATTCTCCCTTCTTCTTGTGATTTGTGTGTGCTGGTAAACAAATCTCCTCACGAGAAATGGAAGGAGGTTAATCTGTTCAGTTCGTCTGAGGGAAGGTTAAGAGGCAACAGAGAGATCAAACAGCAAAGTTCAAGAGGTGAGAAGATGCAGCTCCCCTAACGGAGTGACTGAAGCTGATCCTTCATTAACTGGGGCCTCAGAGAGGCTCTCATGGAAAGAGGTGACCTGGTCTGACCAGAGGTTGTAGGGGTTGATGCAAAAAGATGATTTTTGTGACATGATCTGTTCTCTCTGTATGAGTAAGGTCAGGCTGGTCGGTGCAAGGATTTTATCTGGGTCAAAAACCTCAGAAAAATGTATCTCTAGTTGGTCATCTGGAAATGGAGGCGCTGACATCACTGACCACTTCTGAAGCCCCTGGTGAACGCACTTCTCCATCAGCAAAGCAGTGGTAGAGCTGGAAATGGAGGACAAGAGTGCTGTTGCTCTCACCACTCCCCACATTCAATAATGGCCTGTAATTATTATCCCCTCTGTATAAAAGTACGCTCTGCCCTGTCATACGGTTCATAAGTGAAGATGTTAAATAGGACTGGACCTAGTACTGGCCCCTGAATAGTGTTGACCAGTCTTGTTGCCTCCAGGTGTAAGAAGACTTCCCCATGTTGTTTGTTCTCGGAGGCGTCCTGTCCTTCCTCATAGGCTCGCCCAGTGCCTCACTTCGCCTTTCCTTGCTTCGGTTTGGAGCTGTTCCCTTGTGTCATCCAAAATGCAGGAAGGGAATATTTTCCTCCCTGTAGCAGCTTTGCAGAGATTTGAAAGCTCAAGTTTTCCCATCAGTCTTCCCTTCTATAGGCAGAGCAACCCTGTTTACTCAGACTTTCCTAGCAGGTCATTTTTTCTTGACCTGTTGTCATTCTTCAGGTTCCTTTTAGACTTTCTTCAGTTTCTGGCAAAATCTTTGCTGGAGCCTATTGCCTGCAGCTGAGATCTCTGAAGTGTGGGGTCAAGCAAAAGGCTTACTTCACCTATCTATAAGACTGTAATTCTATTTATACATCCCACGGTGATGCCTGACACTTTTACAGAAGACATCACTGTGTATCTGTGTTCAGCTTGCAGTCCTATAGTGTCCCTTGGTTCTTCTGTGCAGCACTGGACAGTTGTTCCCCGTTGCAGAATCATAGAACTATAGAATGGTTAAGACTGGAAGGGACCTTGA
>NW_009710852.1:0-7119 GCF_000703405.1 Apaloderma vittatum | reverse complement strand
TTTCCTGCCCTCCCTTTCTGTGGCCCTGCTTTCTCTTCGCTCAGGCCGAGTGGACGAGGTTCGACCCAGGCTCGACTCAAGCCCGCACTACCCGGGCCGTGCGTGCCCACGGGACTTTTTTTTTTGTTTTGTTTTCCTTGGAGGGGTGGTTTGTTCGCGGGGCTCTATTCTCCGACAAGGGCCCTTCGGATATAAGCCAAAATAGCTGTTCACAGAGGGGCGGGATCGGTCCTGCCTTGGAGTCAAAACCGCCCCTGGTGAGCCGTGTGTGGTGAATTAAAGTTAATAACGGACATCACGCGTTCGCCGAAATCGTAGCTGCGCTCATTATGTCAGCTGCAGGCGAGGAATGCGCCCAGATGGGAGATACCGGGGTTTGCCAATTAACCATGTTGTTTCTCCCAAGCAGATGATGATCAGCAGAACTGGGAGGAGAAGAAATATTTTATTTCTTAACCGATTAGTTATACTGGGCGGTGCGTGGCCACCGTGTCCTTTCAAACCATTTATCTTTTTTATTTTTTTCTCACGAAAATTAAATAGGAGTAGCAGAAAGGAGGAGGGAGTAGTTTGCATCCAGATCAAAAAAAATTTATTTTTTTAAGCTAAAGAGCAAAAAAAAGGTATTTATCCGTTTTTATATGTTAGTACATTGCATCTGAGTAGGTTTGAAGGATGGCTATTCAGAGAAACTGATTTAATGTTTATACAAAGTGTATGTAATGGATGTCCATTTGTGTAAAGAAGTGCTTAAAACAGCCTTACTGATTTTTTAAAACTTTTAAATAGATTTGTGGTGATTTTTACACAGTTTTGTAGGGTTTTACTGTGAGAAGAGTTCCTTTTTACTGATTTTCTACATTTTTCATGTCGTTAGCCTGTACCTCAGTTTTGTAGGATGCAGCAGAGAATTTTCTTAAACTAAAAGGAAGTCTCAGTTCTAAATATCATTACTTACAGGTTCTATTAAATAGAAGACACATGAAAGTTAAGAGTAATTTACTTAAAATTCTTGCAAGCTTGCAAAATGTGGAGAGGAAGAGAGAAGCTAACTTATTTTTTTAACGTATTAAATAAAATGCAGGCTCTTTAAGATGACTCTTCAGTATTCCCAGCAATCTTACTGAACCTAGTGACTTTTCCCAGGAGTTAATATCTTAAGATTGTGGTGTTAAAGTAGTATCTTTTTGTTAAAGAGTCCTTTATTTTGTATCTCAGATTGGTTAGGAGGACTTTTTTTTAATGAGTGTTGGGTAAAGTCATGCTGTAAGTAATTATATTTAGCAGCTGAGACTTCCTTTTAGTTTAAGAAAATTCTTTGCTGTTTCTTGGTAGGTTGTTTTATTATCGTTAATCAAAACCCTTCAGTTTCTTCAGCCTAATCAGACATCCCTGTAAGAAGAGTGGATTTCGTAGCTGCCATATTCTTGAAAGGTTAGCTCTGCAGGGAAATTTCTGTCTTGTTTATTAGAGGTTTTCACACCTGGCAGCAAATGGTCGTTTATAATGACTGTTACCTTCCAGAGAGGCTGATCTGAGCTACAAGTATTTCTCCTTAAGATTCAGTGTTGAGGGCACTGAAAAAATGGTTTCCATGTGGTCAACATGCTGATTTTAGCTCCTTGTCAGTGAGACTTCATTGACAATGAAAGCGCTTTTAGTTGAAAACCCATTAATGTGAGTCACCTTTCAGTGGGTCAGAGATGCTTGTTACTGGTGGCTGTTTTCATTTGCTTATTTTCTTACAAGATAATTTCAGACATGATTTGGTTGTAGAACTATATACTGTTCTGCTCTCTGGAAGGCTTTCCATTGCAACTTTACTCTAAAAATAGAAAGCACCTGTTTGTAGACCTTGAATAATATCAGTAAGAAAGTGTAAGTTGTGTGGACATTGGAAAAGGGCTCGTTTTGTTTGTGGGTTTTTTTAATACACTTATTTCACTCTAAATTTGTATTTGATTATCAGATCTTAAGGAAACCAACAAAGTTTATCTTTAATCATGATGCATCTCTTTGCTGTATTGGTTAATTTTATTGATTGCCAATGTCAAAAATTTACACAAGAAACTTAGACTTCATAAGACATTTTTAACAGTTTCCTTATAAGGCTTGTCTCTTAAAGACTGCAATACATGGCTTTCAGTATTCAAAGGCTCCTTTTATTCCACTACATTGCCAAGCTTTTTGGTCATCTCTTCTTCCCTGTCCCATAAACAGAGCTTTAACTTTGAAAAGAAGGATATTCAGAGGCCATCTGAGCATTTGCTTCCCCCACCCCCATTCAACCAAATTTATGTTCAGGATACTAAGAAATGAAAATACGGAATAATTGTAAAATTCTTCCAAAACATGTGAGTTCTGTGTTGTTTGGTTTCTCAGTTTACTTCTGTGTGTGGTGTTTTCCCTTTCATTTACATTGTGTGGAAAGCAGGATGACTGAGTTGCAGGTTTCTGATTTTACCGAATAAGTTCTGTATCTTTTGTGGACGCTAAGACTTACATATTGTGAAATTATAAGTGTATATCAGAATGACTTTCTGATACCTTTCTACTGGTTGTTTTAATAGAATTTTGTCAGAATTTTGACTTCTTTTTCTCACAGCTCTGAACAAGACTGATACCAGTTTCTGTAGATTGCTTTCAGTTTGCAGTACAGTTGACGTCTAAAGCTGTTTTTCAGGATGTGCCAGGTCTTTTGCCTTGGGTATTGTGAAGGGTTAAAGCTGAGCTGGCCACTAAATGGCTGACAGATGCACTCTAACCCCTCTCCCTCCTTATAGGGGAGGAGAAAGGGAGTAAGACAGAGACACAGGGAATGGAAAAAAAAACCTGGAACAGCTTTAATAAAAGAATAACAGGGTACTAATAAGGAAAAAATTAAATACCTACAAATATATACAAAACCAATATCGAACCCAACTCCCACCTCAATAAATATCACCGCTTACGCTGCAGAGCACGCAGATGCCAAGGAAGTCCTAGGCTCACTGGCAGAAGCAAAATGGGGACTTTTGAGTTGGAATCAAAGGCAGAGGAATGGAGTCCTCCTCGGACAACAGCCATTGAAGAAGAAAAGGCTTAGCCCCTGTGATCCCTCAGCTTTATATTGAATATGACATACATGAAATGAAATGGAATGGAATACTTTGCTGGTTAGGTTTTAGTCACTTGTCCTATCTGTTCTCCCTGGAGGTGTGATCTTTTGACTTCTTTGTAACCCTTTTACTTGCCAGCACCCCCAACGTGTTACACAAGATCCAGCAGTGACCTTGGTTCTTTTTGGAGCAAGTATAAGCAAGAGCCTTTCTGCATACCAATCCTTGGTAGTAACTATAAACATCGAGCATTATCACTTCCAGTAGCAGACACTGTCTGCAAAAACATGCTGTTAACTTCAGAAAGCACAGCCTCTTAGAAGAGACTGAGCTGAAAAGTAAAATCACTGAACTGAATTAGTTCTGTTTAGCTCAAAACAGAAGATTCCACCCCTTATTCCATACCATTTACATCATACTCATAACTAGTTTTTTATTATCTTCCCACAGAAAAGTTGAAGTTCATTTAGTTCGTAGTTGTGGATTCTACCTGTCGTAGCCGTCTCTCATGGCGTGAGATTCATTGCACTTTGTGCACATGGGTTGCAGGTTTGCTTTGGGGAAGTTGCTGGATGTCATTCAGTGAAGCTAGCTATGATCCTCACCACTGTATACAGTTCCAAATTGAGTATTCTCACTCAGAGTTAAATTTCTTTGAGGTACACATTGGGCTTCATCTTTCATCATCACCCGCCAAGTACTTCCAGGTCCTTGATTGAAGACAGTCCCACAAATGGATTTGCCTTTGCCCAAAGCAGGAAATAATCCATAGAGTTTTCCCCAACAAATTCTTTTCACGTGACACAGGGACTTTATCCCCTTCTAATTTATGTAAAGGGTCTGATTCAGCAAGACCAGCACAACTGATGAATCCTCAGGTGTTAACTAACCAGGGGACTTGTGCTGAGTGCTAGTCCCAGTTTTTAAAAGTTCTACCTCCCATTGCTTTCAGAGCATTTTTTAACAGTCTGTTGTATTGTTCAGTTTTTCCAGAGGCTGTTGCATATACCATGTTCTTTAGCCTAATTGTCTGTAAGATTGTTTTCAAAATGGGTCCCGTTGTCTCACTCAGTTCTGTCTGGAGTACTGTGTTGCCACAAGATTTGCTTTTCAAGGCCCAGGATAGTGTTTCAGGCAGTGATGTGAGGCATAGGATACGTTTCCAACCATCCAGTGGTTGCTTCAGCCATAGTGAGCATGTAACGCTTACCCTTGTGAGTTTGAGGGAGTGTGATGTAATCAGTCTGCCCGGCCTCCTCATATTTATTTGTTAACTGTCGTCCCCCATACCACCAAGATTTTAGCCATTTAGCTTGCTTGCTTGTGGCACATGTTTCATAGTCGTGAATAATCTGCACTGTAGCGTCCAAAGCTAAATCCACCCCTTGGTCACCAGCCCTGGGTGAGAATACTTGATTTGGAGCTGTATATAGTAGTGATGACCATAGCTAGCTTTATGAAAGGGTGTCCAGCAGCTTCCTTGAACGTATGCTGTATTTCTTCCCTGAGTCCTGAAGTGCCGTGGGCCCTCTGATCAAAAAATAGTTCAGCCTTTCTTTCCAGTCCAGGTCTCTTTGAAACACTTGAGCAGTCTGATCCACTTTCTGGTGGTTTTGGTGTTCCTTGGTGGCTTGACCTTTAGATATGTGGGCATACAGCCAGGCTGTCTAGCCGGGCAGCAATATCTTGCAACAACCTAGAAGCTCTGACAAGTTTACCTCTGTGCTGCTAGTTATTCTGCTTCCGCTGTTTTAACCAGCCCCACAAAGCATTTGCCACCATCCATGAGCCAGTATAGAGATAGAGCACTGGCTGCTTTTCTCATTCAGCAGTATCTAAGGCTAGCTGGACGACTTCTACCTCTGCAGACTGACTTGATTCACCATATCCCTCAGCTGCTTCTGCAGCTTGTCATGTGAGGCTCCACACAGTTCCTTTCCACCTACAGTGATGTCCTACAAGATGGCAAGATCCATCAGTAAATAGGGCATATTGCTTCTCATTATCTAGGAATTAATTATGTGATGGAGCTTCTTCAGCATATATCACCACCTCTGCAGGTGGCATCCCAAACTGTAGAGCAGATTTCTAATACCCTGTCCTGTTCAAACTGGCCCAAGCTGCTGCCTATACAATCTCTTTGGTTTGTTCAAAGGTCTGTTGTTCAGTTGACCCATTTAAAATTGTTTTTCTTTCAGGCCACTCATAGAGAGGTCTCATGATCTGACTATAACCAGGAATATGCTTTTTCCAGAAACCCACAATGTCTAAGAAGGCTCGTGTTTCCTTTTTGTTAGTTGCTGGGGACATAGCTGTTACCTTGTTAATCACGTCATGTAGGACTTTTAAGATCATTTAAAGGCATTTAAGATCAATGAGTCCAACTCTCAGCCCAGCTGTACCAAATCAGCTGCTAAAGCATGTCCTTAAGTGTGACATCTACTCATCTTTTAAATACCTTCCAGGGATTTAACTACTCCTGTGGATAGCCTGGTCCAGTGCATGACAGCCCTTTCAGTGAAGAAGTTCCTCCTGATATCCACCCTAAACTTTTTTTGGTGCAACTTGCGGCCGTTTCCTCTTGTCCTATCACTAGCTACTAGGGAGAAGAGACTGCACCAGCTCACTACTACCTCCTTTCAGGTAGCTGTAGAGAGCAGTGAGGTCTCCCCTCAGCCTCCTTTTCTCCAGACTAAAGAATCCCAGTTTCCTTAGCTGCTTCGTACAAGACTTGTGCTCTAGACCCTTCACCAGCTTCATCGCCCTTCTCTGGACACAGTCTAGCACCTCAATGTCTTTCTTGGAGTGAGAGACCCAAAACTGAACACAGGATTTGAGGTGCAGCCTCACCAGTGCTGAGGCCAGGGGAACCATCGCTTCCCTGATCCTGCTGGTCACACTAGTTCTCATACAGGCCAGGATGCTGTTGGCTTTCTTGGTCACCTGTGCATACTGCTGGCTCGCGTTCAGCCGACTGTCAACCAACACCCCCAGGTCCTTCTCTGCTGGGCAGCTTTCCAGCCACTCTTCCCCAAGCCTGCGGTGCTGCCTGGGGTTGTAGTCATCCAGTTGTAGAATCCAGCCCTTGGCCTTGTTGAATCTCATACAGCTGGCCTCAGCCTGTTGATGCAGCTTGTCCAGACCTCTCTGTAGAGCCTCCCTGCCATCCAGCAAATTAACACTCCTGCCCAATTCAGCGTCATCTGCAAACTTACTGAGGATGAACATGTCCAACACAGTAGCGCTTACTGGTGGTGTCACTTCATTCAGGCAACAATAGTCTACTGTTGGTCTCCATTCTCCATTAGACTTTGGCATAGGCCATATACAACTGTAAAGGATGAGCGAGGCTTGCTGATCATTCCTTGGCTCTCTGGTTGATGGATCAGCTTACGGATGCGAACCACAGAGTCTCAGTGCGATACTGTTTTCAATGCACTGTTTTAGTAGCGATTGGCGCATGTTAGTCTCCAACCCTCATTGGTCCAACAGCGGCAGGCTCCTCTGAATGTTTGGGTAACATAGGTGGTCAGTGTCCTCAGTCTCTACGGCTGCTACGCCAAGGGCCTATCTATTCCGTCCTGGGTTCTATGCCAAGGATGCACAGGACATCTGCACCAGATTTTCTCCCATATTTCCAGTAAGGCTCGTTTTGGCCTCCATCAGTTCTTGAGAAACTCCCACTGCTCCAGAAATAGTAACAGTTTCTGTCCCTGTATGATTGAATGGCATTAGCGTGCACCATGCACCAGGGCCTGCCAGGACTCTCTACTTCAGTGGCTCTAACATGCCAGGCCACTGAATCCACACAGTCCAATGAACTTGGTGGTCCCTCACCTCGACCTATCTGGAGGCAGGGCCCCTATAATTTTGAGGGTAGTACCTGCTGTTGTCAAATGGATTGTTGTAATTGACAGGGTTAACACAGGCAACAGGATTTGCGTAGTTTACAGGATTTGTATGGACTATCACAGAATCATAGAATGTTTGGGGCTGTAAGGGACCTTTAAAGGTCTTCTAG
>NW_009710851.1:0-463 GCF_000703405.1 Apaloderma vittatum | reverse complement strand
CATCCCTTTATATATCTGGGATCAAAATAGGTGAGTAAAAGAGTGAAATGCTGTAGAGGACATATTTTTGGAGAAGTATTGTATAAAAAAAGAGTTTGCATGCAGTTCTTTCTCTTTTTTTTCCTTCCCTCCCCCCATGCACTTTAAAGAATGATTTGCTTTTAAGAGTTTTAAGAGTAATTTTGAGGACATACAGATCTTCTTTCTTAATGTGAATTTGATGGCAGTGCTTGAAATGCCTTTTAAAAGGAAAACCAAAGATTTCATAATCTCTGTTTCAGAATTAGCGGTACTTGCAATTTATTATATATGTTAATGCGTCCTTCGTTAGCTTTGTTGTCTAATTTTACAAAATGCTCAATTTTCAATGAGCTTTGTGACAAGGATTTTGCTATACCTTAATTTTATTTTTTTTTCTAAGTAATAAGCCCGAGAGAAGACAGAATGCTCTGGGATGAGTTAC
>NW_009710850.1:21850-30455 GCF_000703405.1 Apaloderma vittatum | reverse complement strand
CTTGTATTTCAATCAGTTTCTCTGCAAACAGTAGGCTTGCTTTCAAGCTGTGTAAGAGCTCTTCGCTTCTTGCTCCTTGTATTTCAATCAGTTTCTCTGCAAACAGAAGGCTTGCTTTCAAGCTGCGTAAGAGCTCTTCGCTTCTTGCCAGCACCCAGCCTTTTTCATTAAAATGATTAAAAGAACTGGAGCATGAGGTATTATATCTCTTTGTTATCTAGCAAAGTGCAGCAGACCTTCTTGAAGAGAAGCTGAAAGTAATGCGATTCTTCATGGTAACATGTTATTTAGCAACATCAAGGACTGCATGAAAAATCAGAAATTGTACCAGATAAGCCAGTTGCTTTCTTCATCTCAGGACTGTGATTTGCTGTTGTGCAGTCTGCTGTAAGTTGTGATTAGCATAGGATATTAACGAGATGGAGGGTGAGGCTTTTTATTTGCTTTTGCTTTTCCTAATCCGGAGACCAGATTATGCAGGGAAGTCAAGAGTAGTGTGAGACTTCAGAGGAGAGTAAGCAAAATCATGGAGTCATCTTGACTCCTGGGCAGTTAATGAGGAATAGAAAGAATGACTCTCTGAGTCAACATGGGTCTTCCTCATGTGCTGGAGAGCTGAAGTTAAAAAGTGAGCTGAAAGTATGAGTAAATCTCGGAGTTTAGCTTTGATAAACCAGTTTTCCCAGCACCTGTTGCTGTTTCTTGGCTATTACAGCTGGGCAGTTAATGAGGAATAGAAAGAATGACTCTGAGTCAACATGGTTCTTCTTCATGTGCTGGAAAGCTGAAAGTATATCTCCAAGTTTAGCTTTGATAAACCAGTTTTCTCAGCACCTCTTGCTGTTTCTTGGCTATTACAGCTATTCAGTTTACTTTTATCTGTGTATGGAAGAAGCATAATTAACTTTCAATCTAATTATCTCTTTTCTTTTGTCTAACTTTTCAAGTAGAATTTGTAAGCTAAGGAGAAGGTATATGCTGGAATTCCCAGCCTGCAGAAAACTTTGCTGACTTTAGCTGTATGTAAAGCTAAGACTGTTGTTGTTCTAACTTTTTCAGTTAAAAGTGCTTTGAGTTACACTAGAGATTTAAAGATCACTTTTCGTCTGTGAACTGCAGCAACTTGTCTCCTCAGAAAGCTCAAGACCAATTTGAAAATGGATGGCTCTCAGCTCAACTCAGAGGAGGCTGGTGCATCAATTCTTGACCATCTTTAAGGAAGAAGTCTCATGGCTTGATTCCTTGAAATTGCCATTACAGCATAGCACTGACGTCACGCTCCAAAATCTATTGGGAATGGTTTTGTGTAGCATTTCTGCGTAAGAACAACCCAAATGTGGAGATGTTTCTAAATTGGATGTGTTGTTAGCTCTTCTGTAGTAGTATATCCTTCAGTGTGGAGTTTTCTTTAAGGTAGATAATCTCAACAGTGGGCTGGTTTAGACAGCACTTGGGAGGAAAGAGAAGTTTGGCTACTGCACTGTACATGAGAAGCAGGTAAATAGCCAAAGAAAAACCACAGCTTGGTTACATGTTCATTGTATTCACTGCATGGACACGTTTCTTTGCTCTCTTCTAACTTTAATTTCAGGTCAGACCCTGGCCTCATGAGGGGATATCCCTTCATTCTCCTCTGCAAAGAGGAAAATAGAGAATCATAGGTCTAGCCAGAACTCCTGTTTTGAGAACTAAGCTGACATTTGTGTATGAATTTGCCGCTGGTCCCATCAGCTGTGAAATGGTTTGAAGCGGTTTGATCAGGAAAAAGCAGTCCCTGCTCTTGATCTTCGTAGGGTAATTTTTTACATCTGTAGAGGCTTAGGGTAAGAGTTTCTGTGGCAGCATTTTCTTTTTGATCAGATGCTGTCATGACAGTCCCCTCTTGTTTCACATCGTGTTGTGGTCTCAGAGCCCACGATAAGAATAAACCAGAACATGTGGGAGTATTCTGTCTAGACTAGACCTACGTGGAAGAAAAAACAACCGTTCTGTTTGCATTGGGGGCTTTAAATCTGTCTACAGGTGAATTAGCTTCATGAATTGGGAAGTATGTTTTCCACTCTACAAGAGGTAGTTGTGATCAGTCTCCAACTGCTACTGATTGACTTGAACTGCTTTTGAGCAGCAAGAGTGATAAGCTGACTCCTCTAAGTCCACATTCTTGTAACGCAAATAACCCTGAGTCAGTCCAGAATTATTTCAATAAAAACAAAGCGTTTCAACTACAATTCTGCTGTAAGCAAAAGAGAGAAAAATCAATAAAAACCTCAACAATGAATTACAAAGTTAATGGTAGGCACCTTTCTTTAGACGTGTCTGACTGATTTGTCAAATTGCAGAAATCTCTGTCATAAAGATTTCTTAAAACATTAATTTAGGTCTCTTTAAAACAAAGGGATATTAAAAATCTCTTGAGATAAAAGCTATGAGGTAAAGGTAGGAAATCAAGCACATTATTTATGTTAGAAAGAGAAAAGTACAGAACATCTTCAGAAAGCCTTGTCTGGAGTTTGCTATTACTGTCACTTCTACAGAGAAAGAACCAGCTATTGCAGATAAGTAAGTAGGTAGTTTATTTTTCCTCCCTTCTGTGGAGGACTGAACAAATAGTCAGTGTTTTATCTAATGAAATATATACAAAAAATGCTTATGCAAAACATTTTTAAAACTAATACTGTTTGGTTGCAATCAACTGATGTCTCTAGTGATTTTCTCTTGAGACTCTTAGTTTTTGCTTGTTTCAGTCTGAGCTAAGACAATGGTTTTGGAAGTGTCTCTGTCTAGGATTACCTACATTCTGTTTGAACAACCAGAATCTTTTGGAGAATGAGGGATTGGTCAGTGATGCAAAATGTTCCCTATCATATGATTAGCCATTTTATTCTCCATTAGATTAGCCTGTCTTCTTTGCTGATCTCTTCCCTGGGGTGGGATGTGTGAGAATGGTTCAAAGCTGTGCCAGGGGAATTTTAGACTGGACATTAGGAAGCATTTCTTTACTGGGAGGGTAGTGAAATTCTGGAACAGGCTTTCTAGAGACATGGTCGGTGCCCCAAGCCTGTCAGTGTTTAAGAGACATTTGGACAATGTCCATATTAACACGATGTAACTTTTGGTGAGCCCTGAAGTGGTCAGGCACTTGGACTAGCTGATAATTGTAGGTCCCTTCCAACAGAAAATATGCTCTTTTCACTTCTCTTCTCATTCTCTTTCCTCTTCTCCCTCCTCTCCCTCTTGTTCTTCCTCTTCTTCTTCTCTCTTCCTTGCTCTGGCTGTGTTCCTTCATTACTTGCTTTAAATATTAAGTTTGTGTGGATAAAGACTGCAAGATCCCGTCTAGAAAAATGGAACTACTATTTGTTGTAAATAAAAGAAAATCTAGAGGTAAGCGTTACAAGATAGTGGTGTGACCAAGAAATAGTGTATCACTTTCTGGTATTGCTCAGTATGGAAAGGAAGCTGGAGTCTGAATGAAAAAAAAAGAGTGTTACTGTACCCAGAGAATGCTTCTTGCAGTAGATATGTAATTGATAGGGCTTAAATATGTTTTAGGAATGTAAATTGGATGTGCCCCTTCATGGGTCTGGCCTTGTTTGTTAGCAAAAAATGTTATATGATGTAGCTTGGAAGCGCCTATTTATTTCTAGACATTATAGTCTCGGTAGCTTGTTCACATACCAGTGTCTGTATTTATTTGGATGTGTCCCATTCCTCCTAGGTAAACGCTGCCTATTTGGGCAGAAAGCATTCTCAAGATCACTCTGAAACTAGTTTTCTGTCCTGTCCACTCCTTGGTGTGGGGGGAAGGAGAGAGAGATCTCCTGGGGGTTTGCCTTCTCTAAAACAGTTCTAAAGTATCTTGACAGTCAGACAAGGAGTCTCCTTGATGCAAGTCCTCATTGTAGATAGGTAAGGACTACTACAGTGGTTTTAAAAGAAATAGCACCTTTGCTGTAGAGTGGCTGATTGGGTAGTATTTTATTTTCTCCTTATCTCCACAATTAACTGTTCCCCTCAGTGTTTGTCACTGTATTGTGCATTACCATTGTGTTACCCCCCAAGGGTAATGCCTTCTCTGATGATATCAAAGCTGATTATGCAGTACATGCTTGCACCAGATTTGCTTGATGAAGCACTAATTAAATGAGTGTAGTATTTGTGGTGTGTCTTGCTGTGTCACAAAAAAGAAAAAAAAAGAGACTGGAAAATATTATGTCTTTAGAATGAAAAGACAGCTAGTTCCTCCTGCCCTTTTCCACTATATAATGGAAAATACTCAGTTGTAAAAACGAAAAGATTTTTACATTTTAAAAGCCATTAATTCGTTTCAAAAATTAAAATGATTTATGTGGTTTAGAGTGAAGAAATTATTGAATTTCAATAGAATTGTTTGCTATCCTGTGATAATTTATATAAAATATTACTGCAGTACATGTAATTATAGTTAGTATCTAAATTTGAACTGTTAATTATCTTTAGCCAGCAATTTCATGGAGGATAATCATATTTCCTTCAGCTGAAAGTGAACATTTTATGTGGCAGATGAGCTACAAGTCACAGGTTTTTGACAATAATTGCTGCTACTCCTCTATTTTCAAGATAAATCTCTTAATTAACAGCTGTATAGCAGTGTCTCTCTGAAATATTCCATCTTCTTAAAGAAGAATCCAGGGAACTAAGGAATGGATTTCTTAAATATGCAAGGAAAAAATAAAATCTCCTATGGGATTTGTTGACTTCTTAATTCAAACTGTAAGTGTACTCAGGAATGTGGTGTTTAATGCTTTTACATCTTCTCTGACATATTTACCTCTCAGTACTCGGTAACAAAGGCTGTTTGAATTCATGAGGGGCTTGAGATGAACCCTTCAAAGTTTAATTTTCCAGCTCTCATAATAAATCAATTCTTTCTAGTCTGTTGGAGGTTCATATTGTGTATATATCCCAAACATACCTCTAAAAGACTTTTTATTTTTCCTGAATTTTTTAAAAATGTGGGCTTTTTAATACATGGTATCATGTCAGTATAAAACAGTGGTTCCTCATTGGTATTTATCCTACATAGCAAACATGTTTTACACATTTCTTCTATACTGTATCATTTAACACAATAATGTGTTGGTGGCTTTTTTTTTTAACAGTAGGATATGGTAATATATTTTCTACTTTTCTCTGCATGATGGAAGACATTAATCCCACTTCTACTGTGTACTCCAGAGTGGATGGCGACTTTGTGTTTGCCAGCTTCAGAGGATCTAGACTGAATAGGAAATGGAGATACCCACTTTCTAGTTCATGATTCTTTCAAGAGAGTTGTTTACAAGTTTGGAGCCCAGCACTGCATTCAGTGATGGTGTAATGTAGCTGTGCAGCCACACTGCTCTTGGTGTCCTGGTTTGTTTTGCTACTTAAAGTGTGGTTGAAGAAGACTTTGGATCACTTGCCTTTTTCTCCCCTCAAAACTCTTCTTCTTTACATAAACCTCCCCAATGATAAACTCCTCTTGCAAATGGTGGATAGATCAGGCTTCATTCCTTTGCACTTTGCAGTGTAGCAGGAATAAATAACATTTTCCTATTCCTACTGGGTCTCACAGCATGAAAAAGAGAAGCAGAGAACTTCTATATAACCCTTACCGCTCTGGCTGCGCATAGTCCTGGGGTTTCTCTAGTTTCTTTTTGAAAAGTACTAACACTGATGCAATCCAGCAAACCCCTTTCACTGCCTACCATGCTGCACCATGTGTTTGAAAAGAAGCACTCCGATCCTCCACTGTAAAAAGTTTCTGTCCATGAAGGTGCTCTTCATCATGTCTTTTAACAGATGCTACTCTGTATGCCTGTGCCAATTCACTGCAAACAAACTTTCAATTAAAAGTGTGTCCTGGAAAGTTTGATACAAATACTTGGCATGGTGAATGAGCAGAATGGCATCTGTTTTTCAGGATACCACTGATGGCATATGTATGGCAAAGCAGGAAGCGAGCAGACACCCTGATTCCGTATGTGGGACATGATATTTTCCAACGTTGAACTGGAAAGAAAAAATTGCTCTTGACAGGGATTCTTAATAGTTAGATACCTTATAAATCCCTTGGTGGCAATACTTTGTATTAAAGTTGGAGAGCTGATGATCTAAAGCTTGTGGCTAAGTACTGTATTTCTGCTAAGGGCTAGCAGAAAGAGAACTTTATTCTCTGGTTATTGATAATTGATAGGGTAGTAGCTGTTTAATTAATACTGACCTATTTGAATTAACCTGGCAAATCATCTAGGTTTTCACTTTTTTTCTTTTTTTTCTCAAGAAACTAGAGGTGAAATGTCAGGGCTTTATTTCATAAATAGTTGCACAACTGATTTAACAGAGAAAAATCAGTCAACACTTGATATTCCTGATGCCTGTAAGGAGAAGAGTGCGTTAGCCAGGGACCACGAAGCAGCACCATCGAGGGGTGTGTTCAAGGACCGTTTGCATCCTGAGGTCATTCTGCCCTAGGTTTACCCCTGCTACAAGTTCAGTAGTGGGACCTGATTTCACCAAGTGTAGTTGAGAAGCATGGCCATCTTCCCTGTGAGTAAAGAGTAAGATCCATAGATTGCAGAGAAAAATGTCTTTCTAGCCTGATACAGTTGTATGATTAGGGCTGAGTTTACAAGACAGTATCTTGTAGCTTCTATTAATGCTGAGGCTCCTTTGATTAGTGCATGAGCGCTGACCCCTTTCTCTTCAAACTAATTCCAGAAGCTAAGCCCTTTTAGGTTTGTCTTTACTGTATTCTCGAAGGAAGTGGGTTTGTTCAAGGTTTCTACCAGCAGAAATAGTGAAGCAGGCTGTGGAACAGGTTCGCTTTTAGGGCTTTTTGTAAACAACGTCATTAACTGAAAAATCAGAACTTAGTTTTTGGTTTTTTGGGTAGCAATGAGATGCACTGAGACCATTTGAGATATTTCAGGTGTAATGAGGTATCCTGAAAGGTGCATGACAATAAAAAATATGACAGGAATAAAAAAAAGGTTCACAAGAATTCACGCTGACAGCAAAAACAACCTGATGGCTAATACTCTAGTTGCTTGCTTTTCGGATAATATAGGTCTATTTTTGTTCTAACATCTCTCAGTCTCCGTTATCTCCTTTGTATTTCTCAAGCCCCGCATATATTTTTATTCTGTGATGTGCTTTTCATGTTGCCTCCGCTGAACTGTCTTTATGAAAAGAAATTAATAAAGCTAAGCCAAAGGGAAGGTGATTGACTGTCCCACTTGGAAAAAAGTAAAATTATTTTGCCTGTGATAATAAGCTCAAAAAGTTCTATGGGAATTGTACTTCTGCAAAATCCTCTTTGAATTGGATTTTTTTATTAAAATTTATGTAGCCATTTGGTATTATACCTTTTCCTTCAGGAAAGATAAATATTTCAGTCTTTGAGCAGTGTGAAACTGAAAACATTCACCAGTAGCCTTAGCTAAAATTGCAGTAGGCTGCTGTGCAATTCCAGTGATGAATAGTATGTGTTTGCATTTGGAAAATACACAGAAAACGCTGCAAGTATAAAACATTACAGACAAAGAGATGGATCATTTTCTCTGATTGTTATATAGGCCATTTAAATGGTTGCTTTGCAGTTTCATAATTTGTTGCCACTTAAATAAGTTGAGGATTTTTTTCTTCAGCTCAGAAACTGCTTAGTGTAAAGAAGAGATGTTTTGTGTGTTTAGCAAAGCATCCATTAAAGCTTGAGAAGTTGAAGATCCTCATGGGGTGACTTAATTTCCAAGAAACACCCACAAAAGCAATTACATTCTTAATGAATAATTTATTTGGGGTGCTTTAGGTCAGATTCTTGTAGTTTCTCACTTTATGCATTTCAGCTAAGTAATTGGTTTGGTCCATACAGATAGGTTTTTAAAATCTCACCTACTGAACTCACTCACCTTAACTATATATATCGTGCTTAATGGTGTGATGTAGAGGAGGTCAGACAGAAAGATCAGCTGATAGGAGTTGCCAGCTGTGAACTTTTGAACAGTCCGTACTCAGCAAGCAAAATAGGTGGTGCTAGAACAGATATAAAAAGGAATGGAAATTGATTTAATTTTTCACAAACTGATGTTTATTCATGACTGAGAGATTATGTAGGTACCATTAATATTATCTGGAATGCATATGTGTTATTAAAGATTCTCTGTAGATAATGGTTTGAAATAATAAATAGAGCAAAAACGTAATACATGTGAATTGCAGTGATTCCTTTAGAGAAGCTCAAACCACAAGTAGCATGCACAATGAAGCTCAACTCCTTTCAGAATCTGTTCAGACAAGTACAAAGATTTACAAATCCAGGACTTTAGGTGGTGTTTAAATAGCCCTGTTGGCCCCAAACCAATTATCTGATGCTATCAGCAGATCAGGAGATGGAAACAATAAGGGGACAACTCAGATATAGCTTAATGTGTTTTCCTCTCGTTTCAAGTTTTTTATCCCTTTTAAGTTAGCTTATAGCACTTATTCCTGTAAGACTTTAGATTTTCCCTTTTCTTCCCAAAATTCTCTTCATCCCTGCTTAATTTCCTACAAAAAAATAGCTGCCTTGTTTAAAGAGAACGGT
>NW_009710850.1:10575-21828 GCF_000703405.1 Apaloderma vittatum | reverse complement strand
AGCTTTCAGAAGGCAGAGGGAGGAGAACAGAGAGGCAGCACAAGCTCTCTAGGAGCCAGGTTTCATCACCCTTGGCTGAGCAAATCCCTTCCCCTCTCTGCCCTTCACCTTGCCTCCACTGCCCTTGTGTCTCCGGTCCCTAAGCTTTGGGACAGGGTCCTCTCTGTGTGTTTGCACAGCACTTAGAATAACGGTAGCCTCGTCTCTGTTGAGACCTTTGGTTGCTGCTGCAGTGCAAATATTCCATTCTGTCTTTCGATACATTCACAGAAACTACAGCGCTTTATCAAGCCCTGGCAGAGGCGTGTCTCAGGAGAGGTTTTCCTGTGTTCAGCAGCTTGCAGCATCAGGACTTTGGTTTGAGTTAGCTACACCAAATCTTTAAAAGATCTTTCATTATACTGAGTGTCATTCATTTCTCCTCTACCAACACTTGAAATCCATTAAATGAGTCTGAATCAACATCTGTCTTCAGTTAACATTGTTTAAAACCAAATCAAGCTGATTTTTCTTATTTTTGTTTGCATCTATATTTCCAAAGAGGGCTGATGTTTTATGTTGCTTTTGCCTTCTTTCTATAGAGTGTTAATTTCTTGTGATCTGTGAAGAAAACAACTTAGCAGAAGTATTTGTATAGATGAGGAGCATTGCTTTGCTGGTTCTTTAGAATCTGTCATGTGGAATAATATTTTTTTATTATAACATTAGGCAGGATTTAGTATACTAGGACATATGATGCATGTGTTTGCGTTTTCTTTGGGATACAGTGAGGCATTGACTGTAGCTGGTGCAGAAAAACAATGCTCAAATATATTTTACTGATTGGACAATTCTTAAGTGTAACTATCACCTGTAAACCCAGGATTTTTTGAAGTGAATTGTTTTTCTTAATGTTATCAACTGACATCTTCAAAATAGAGCCTTCAAGGGAAGTTGCCTGTATGGAGCGCACAGCGACTGAGTTGTCTTGGAGTATATGGTTTCCTTTGTAATGGATGCTCACACATCCCAGAGCATTCACCTGCTAATTCCATGTTCTTTGCTGCTACCTCTGCACACACGGGGACTATTGGGTCAAGCAGCTCTTTCTGGATGTGCACGCTCAAGGGTAAGGGGAGTCAATCTTATGATATCACAATGTGAAGCTGCTCTGCAGAATATTAGTTTCATAGCCACAAGCTAGAGCATCATAATATTGCTTGTTTAGAGGAACCGTCTTAAGACAAAATCTTGCTTTGTGTCTAGTGCAAATATGGGCTGAACTTCCATACTCACTCATGGGCACCTCCTTCTGGAAATGTGGCAGATCCTGAAAAAAAAAAAAAATTCTAGGGAAATAATTTTTTTTTTAAAAAATCACAAGTTTTACTCTAAAGGTCGTTTAGTTAAATCTGCAGCTCCTGTCCACTGCACTGACAGTTGCTAGTAAAAATACCTGGCAAATGCTAGTAATCCTGAATACGAGCCTGTGTGAGATCAATACCTACTGGGATACTTTGGGCACTGTTTCTTTAAGTCTTCTAAATTGCTAGGCATGGTAGATTGTCTGAAAATAAAGCCACAAAGCACTTGATATTCCCACCTGGGAATACTACCTTTAGGTTTCAGTTCATCTTCTTCAAAGGATCTGAAAAGTAATAACCTGTGATGGAAAATGGAAATATGAAAATACAACCAATTTTTTAAGAGAAAGCATTTGAAAATTATTCAGCCCAGTATTGCACTTGATATTGAATATCCGAGGCACATTTAATTTTGTTTACCCCATTTAGTAAACTGGAAGATGGAGTGATGCAGGTGAGTCCTGTCCTTGCAGTCTAGGGTAGTTTTATACACGTTTCTAACCCCAAAGGTCTGCAGAGGGGACAGCCCTGCTCACACAGATGTGAATGTGTGCCTTTCGCCATCAAAATACCCGAAACCCTGCAGAATCCTGCAGATCCTTGATACGAAGTTCTAACCCCAAAGGTCTGCAGAGGGGACAGCTCTGCTCACACAGATGCGAATGTGTGCCTTTAGCCATCAAAATACCCCAAACCCTGCAGAATCCTGCAGATCTTTGATACAAAAGACAATGCCACAAAAATTACCTGCTGCGACAGGCAGAACGTGAAGAAGAGCAGCTCATCTTTTGTCGTGTTCCAGTGGCTGGTCTAGCAAACAGGAGAGGTATGAGAGGAAGTCTGCACTGGAGAGCAGAAGAAATGTTTCTGATGTTTTAAGTGTGTCGATCTACGCTGGGTACTTAAGAGTTGGAGAGGATAACAATGCCACAAAAATTACCTGCTGCGACAGGAAGAATGTGAAGAAGAGCAGCTGGTCTTTTGTCGTGTTCCTGTGGCTGATCTAGCAAACGTGAAAGTCTGCACTGGAGAGCAGAAGAAATGTTTATCTGGTGTTTTAAGTGTATCGATCTATGCTGGGTACTTAAGAGTTGGAGAGGATGTTTGAAAAGGGGGGCAGGGTATTCCAGTTTTCTGAGATGTGTTGTCAGGATCATAGATTTATTTTTTCCATGGTGGCTATAGCCTGATGCTCTGACTATGCACCCCACAGCCTGCTTCTGTGTAAAACATGCTACTCCTAGGAAAATACATTCATTGGGAGAATACCAGGATGTCGAGATGGCAGAAGAAATTATTTCTTCTTGTCTGATAGTCTGAAGGGCAAAGCAAGTTTATATGACTCTCAAGGGTCTGTACAGAAGAAGGTAACAGAGTCTGCAAGGATCTTTTATTTATTCAGGATTGTTTGTTATATTTTAGTTTGCCTCCCACTGTCTCCTGACAAATGTGGTATCACTGGTTGAAAAATCTTCCAGGAAACAATATATTTGGTATAGTGGTTTGATGACTAATCAGCATTCTGCCTTGGTTTGCCACAGCCAGTCTAAAGAAGTGATTTATTTGAGTGTTTGAAGATGAAATGCAAATCTTCAGTAATTGCATTCGAACAATTGTGTTGTATAAACTTATGAAACTGCTCCATTGTACTGTCAGATAAAATTAACCATCCCATAGATTTATCAGCAGAACACTAATTGCTTTATCACATCTAATGTTTGAGAACAGGTGGAGAGGGGCATTTGCAAAGCCCTAGCAGGAGATTAGAAAAAAGATGCATGTCTGACCCAGCACCGATTGTGATTTAACCATTAAAGGCACTGATAGCAAAGTCAGGACAGAATTATCTATTATGAACATAACCTATTACCTCTTATAAAAGTGCTTAGCTACCACAAAGATTAAGACTGTAAAGGTAGTCAGAAAACAAATTTCAAATGCTTGGATAAATATTTATAATTTTGCTATCTGTGGTTTATGAGCTTATGTTCTATTTTGATTTCTGCAGTCAGGAGCAAAGTTGAGTATGATATTTGTGGAGAAAACAGATGTGTTTCACAGAGCTACCTGTTCAGCGGCAGTACTGATTTTCCTACAGAACCCTCCCACGCCCCCAATTCACATGTCTTTTTAAAAAAAATAAAAAAGCATATTAAAAGAATTATGAGTCTGCTATCTCTCTGGAAGGTGAACAGCTGCAAGAGGGAGGAATTGCAGTACAGAAGCTTGGTGTTTGAGTTCTGTCCTCGCTGCCAATTGTGCATGTTCTATAGAAGCAGGTTAATGGAACCTAAAAATCTCATTTAAATGTAATTCAATTGCAGTACAAACTGACTGAATCTTTTTCTGCTTTGAACCTTAACTTTTTACAATAGGTCTAAAATCAGGAAAGACATGCTGAAGGTTAAGCATGAAAGAGCTTTTGTGACTCAAGTTAAAAATCTGCCTAAATGTTTAATTTAAGGTGCAAATAAAATCAGGTGTTCTTTCTACAGCCGATGTCTCCCCCAGAGCAAGGAGGTAAATTGCTAAAGCAAAAAAAAATTCAATTGCTATTGCATAAATGAATGTCTAGAGGTAGCACAGTATTTGCAGACATGACGGTTTATGTGAAAGCTGAATATTTGTGAGAAGGATGTGGATTTGCTTTGCCGTCTTCACTTACCTGATTGTTTGCATTCCTGTATAGATAACACCACCGCCGTGGAGAACATATGTACACCATGGATCTTGTAGGGACACACTTCCCATTCAACCCCCAAAGAACTGTGGCTATGTAAAGTTTGTAAGATCATGGTTCTTTTATTAAAAAAAACCCGCAAAGCAAAACCAGAAAGCTCTTTGCTTAGGCAATTTGCTAAATGCCTTTAAAATACTAAATCATAACCATGTAATTTATATGGTTACATACAAATTGCCATTCAAATTATGAAATGCCCTCAATTTTTTGCAGATGAGTATTCTTAGCTTACCTTAGCTTCTAATATCACCCTAGAAAGTCCAAGACTTCTCTGCAATAGAAGGATCCTGCTGTCAGATCTGGAAACGATGGTATCCTACTGTGTTAACGAGAAAATACTTTAATTATGTGTTCTTCTTTATCAGTTGCATTTTCAGGCCTTGGCTTTACTACCTTCTACTTAGCTGGAAAGTTGCACTGCTTCACGGAAACTGGCCGGGGGAAGAGCTGGCGGCTTTGTGCAGCAATTCTCCCACTCTACTGTGCCATGATGATCGCCCTGTCACGTATGTGCGATTACAAACATCACTGGCAAGGTGAGCCTTGGAGATACCTTTTTTCTTTGTGTTTTTTAATTTTTATTTTAATTAAATCATATGAATTAAAGCGTGATAGCTTGCTATAGATTTTCCTTGCTCCTGGATTCGTACTGAGGGTTTCCATGTCTGAAAATGCTGGAGGGGCCCTTTACCGTTCTATATTTTTATATACACAATGTGCATCATCGTATTTATGTATAAATTGACATCAGTAGATTTTTTACATCATTTTTCACAAATGTACGTCAGTATTTGGATAGATCCAGCTGTAAGTGGGCATCTGCTCCACCATTAACCTCTGTGGGCTGCCAGGGGACAGCCTGCCTCAGCAGGGGCTGCAGGGGAATTTCCACTCTGGCACCTGGAACACCTCCTCCTTGGCCTTCGCTGACCATGGTGTCTGTAGAGTTGTTTCTCTCCCATCTTCTCACTCCTTTCTCTGGCTGCCGTTGTGCAGGGCTTTTTTCCCCTTCTTAAAGATGTTATCCTAGAGGTGCTACTGCTGTCCCTAATGGGCTCAATCTTGACAAGCAGCAGCTCGGTCTCAGAGCCAGCTGGCATTGGCTCTATTGGACGTGGGATAAGCTTCTAAGGAGCTTCTCAGAGAAGCTGCCCTGTAGCCCCTCTGCTACCAAAGCCTTGCCATGCAAACCCAGTACAAAGACAGAACATTCTGTTGATTCCTCTTCGTATCATAGAATCATAGACTGGCCTAGGCTGGAAGGGACCTTAGAGATCATTTAATCCAACCTCCCTGTCATGGGCAGGGACGCCTCTCAACTAGATCAGGCAACATGTAGTTTCAATCCAACATATCTCTGTTCCCACTGAGCACTTTCTCATCTCATACAGCAGTCAGTGTGCCAGACTCGTCTATGCTTTTTCTTCCTCTGTTGTCTGTGTTCATGCAGCATCCTGTTCTCCCACAGCTACTTAGACTTGACACCTTCTTTAAAGGAGTCTCCTGGTTTCTTGCTGTCTTGTTAGCAGGGCTCATTACTCTTCTTTGCTCACTGACACTCAGAATCGGAGGGAGCCTCCAGCACAAAGCAGCTGACCGACCGTGAGGCGCGTGCCTCGCCAGGCTGGCAGGCGGCACAGACGGCCGTTACCAATCCCATGCTCAATGTGTGACACTTGGCTGCTTTGAACTCTCTGCTAAAGAGAGAGCCAAGGGTGCTAATGGGACCGTGCAGCTTTACTCTCGAGTTTCAAATGCGTGTTTACAGTCTGTGCTGTCTCTCGCCGAGAGGAAGAATTATTTACGTACTAAAACATGTCCTATGAGGCAGATTATTATGGTGTATTTAATATATGATGGAAGAAAACTACACCCAGGGGATTGTGACTGTGTCCATTACAGCTGCTCATATTTTTCTCTTTGAAGTTTAAGGAGATGGAGCTGAAAACTCAGCTCTACCCAAGCTAAGAACAGTGCTGGCAGATATTATCCTGCAGGTGACATATTCTTTTACCTGAAAGAACTGCATTCTCAAGGGAGAGACTACTGCACTCTGCAATACACGGCACAGAAGCTCAGGCCTCGTCTTTTATGCTCAGCAGAGTCAACTAATTGTGTTAAATTACTTATGGTGGCTTTGTGATAAAGTCTTAACTATGCTGTGGGGAATGAACAAGGACCATCAATATAATGTCCAAGACTTAGAATGCTGTAGGTGAAAGATAGAGTGGAGTATCCTTATATTAAAAAGCCATTGAGTGGGCTTAGAACATTAGTATTATGAATACTTCATGAGCTCCCTTCATTTTGGGTGGAGAATGTAATATTTAAGATCTTAGTGTTGGTATTGATGAATATTAGGATATTTCATTATGAATCCTGAATGTATTGATGGCTTTTTTTTTTAGATCTCTGTATAGGTTTATAACACTGAAATGTTAGTTCACTTATGAAATACCAGGAAATTTTATATGAAGAAAAGTAAAGATAGATACTGAGACTGGAAGAATATTATTTTTCCTTTATGAGCAAAGGAAAAAAAGAAAAAAGGGAAGTTGTGGCTACCACGAGCTCGAAACAAAAACAGAGAATTGTCTTTGAAAACAAGTCAAAATCCCTGCCTATGTTTGCTCAGTACTCCCAGTCAAGGTCAGTAAGCTAGATACCTTGCCATAAATCATGTAGTCAATTTGTGTTCCTGTGTTGCCCAAACTGAGGCCCAGAGTTGCATAATTTGCATATAAGTATTTTGAAAGAAATTATCTAGGCAAGTTTTCAACAAGTCTTGAAATGCTAGGGAACTTATAAAGGGCTGGCAGAAATCTGATGTTTTTCCACAGTTAAAAATAGTAGTTGTAGGCTTGACCTCAATATTAAGCAAAATAAAAAATCAGCTAGAACAGTATTCAGTTAACCACGGTTAAAGGAGGGAATTCTGAGAATTGCACCTAATACAGGTTTATAGAAAATTAGTCTTGTCAAAAAAAATTAAATTTTTTACAAGTTGACTTCAATGCTGTAATAGTATACTATAGTGAAGATTCTTGCCCTTGGTACCTTTTGCACCATGACAGTTCGATAGGGACAGTCTGAACACTTCCAAATCAGTCAGCTTCCAGTAAGGGTGGGATAAGCTTCTGACTTCTTGCAAATACTGTGTACACACAATTACCTTTTAAAGTCTTAAACTTGAGTCTCTATTATGTTTGTAATAGGTTTATTATGTCGTTCTGCATGTAGAAAGAGAACATAGGATTAGAAGAGATCTCCTAGGTCATTCAGTCTAGTCTTCTTCCTCAACAGGCAAATGTGACTTGTAATCACATTTCTTAAATTTATCCATCTCAATATTAAGTTTCTCAGAAATTGCCCTAGCTACTCTTGTTAAAAGGCTCTTCAGAATCTCGCTCTTTTGATGATTACAAGCCATTAATTACCTGCAGAAAATTGAACGACATGTTTTTTATTCTAATATATTATAGACTGACAAACTAGGGCATTTAATCTGTATTTAAGTATTTCAGACAAAACCAGTTTGCATTGATTTACCTTTCTTTGTCATTAAACTCAGTGATTCACCATTTTCAGCCCACTGGGGTTTCTTTGTAACTGAAAGAAAAGTATGTAAACAGGCATACACAGCTTATATGGTGCTTAGTAATTCTTGTTAAAATAAAACATGGTGACAAGTCATGTTCTAGCCAATGTCTTTTGCCTCACTTCCATTACTGCGTTCAGATCTGAGGCCCTCGAAGTCTGTGTGTATTTTCGGTGAAATTTTGTTCTGTTTGCTTGAAAATGAAACACAAGAACAGGCAAGTGTGTTAGTAAGTCAAGGAGAGCCTGACAACAGAACAAATCCTCTTACGCTTCGTGCGCTATTGCAGTTCCCATGGAAAACTTAAAATGGCCTGTTTGAGAGCTGCAGATATCTCATACAATGGCCTAGTTTTATTGTATTTTATTTACTGGTAGGAGGATGACAGAGTATCAAAGAGAGGTATTCAAAAGGTGTTAAATCAGTTAACAGGTCTTTGACCTTTCAGGCGCTTTTTAGGAGGAATTCACGCAACTTGAAATAGTTCTTGACAGCTCTTTTTCCCAGGGGCCTTTCAGGAGCTGCAGGTGAAATGAATTGTTCTAGCTACAGTGGCCCATTTCCTGAAGGAAGATAGTTGTCCCTTACCTGCTCCCTGTCTGCATTGGAGCATGCCTTTCAGAGGGCAAAACAGTCAAGAGTAGATCTGGTACTTTAGCTGCCGTCTTTCCTGGGGCAGAGACAAGGAGAAGACTGTAGTCAGAGCTCTGGATGCTGTAAACAACAAAGTTCAGCTGTATTGCTCATAAATAGAAAACCTGGTGGCGGTCATTTATAAATCCTGGCAAAGTGGAAGAAGATACATGGGTTGCCTACCCAGAAACGTTGGTCTATGGTGAGCTGGAACATCATGAATGTTCAGTGCCCCATGGAGGACATTCTTGTTTGTCTTCTGAAACATAGCCAACTGTGTACATTTTGAGTACTCAAAATGTTGGAGTTGCCCTGGCAAAATACCGATTTTGTGACCTGCGTGATTGTGGTATTCGGCTCCAAACTCTTTAGGAAAATTCAAAGTTCACATTTTCTGGGTTAAATACTTCCAGGTCAACCAAATGTCTTTTATTTACAGTTGTCACTACTGGCTGACCTTTCCATGGTAACATGCTTCTGCTTTTGTTGCTTTCCTTATCTAGATGCTTTCGTCGGAGGGATCATTGGCCTCATTTTTGCTTATATTTGCTACAGACAACACTACCCTCCTTTGGGTAACACAGCTTGTCATAAATCTTATGTCAGCCTGCTAGATCAGAACTCTATGAAGAAAGAAGAGAGACCTACAGCAGACAATGCTACTGGCCTGCCTCTAGAGGGAATAACTGAAGGTCCTGTATGACTTTAAGAAATGTGGAGAACGAACTTCTAGCCTCCTCACATTTCCTCCAAACTGGTCTCTTAACATGGTGTTTCTTACTGGACATGGTTTTTTGTCTTATGTTTCTTTCCTTTTTATAAACATAAATTGGATTTTATTTTTAATGCCATAATATTAGCATATTTTAAAAGTTCAGTTTTCATTTCATATTGACTTGCTGAATTATCTGTTTTCAGTCTACTGCAAACAAATAGACTACTTAAGGAAAGGGGAAAGAACATTAATAAAATCAATCCTATGTGGAGAATGGTTAGGAGAAATTTTAAGAAAATGTGATTGAGCATAGAGTAGATCTGCTTCCAGATCTACTCTATCCTCAACTGAGTATCTCCGGGAAAGTTGTGGTCGTCTTCAGCACTCATTGATTTGGGTGGGTGGTGAGTACACACAGCACTTTCCATCAGATGTTCAGCATCTTTTGTGGCCAGCCATTTCTTTATATAATTTGATAAGTTAGGGCATCATCCTTATGTTTATCTTGTTGCCTTCTAACATTTAAAAAAATCTCCACATGCTGGTAGAACTTTGTATTAATCGTCAAGTTTTGTCAAGGTCATTCTGAGCTACTAGTGATCAAGCAGCCTAAAGGTATGAAGGGTTAAGTGTTTGTAAGAATGAAGCCTTGTCTATTAGTAGTTCCACAGGATGATTCTGACATTCAAGAATTTCCACACTGTTAAAATTATCAGCTTACAATAACATATATGTTCATAGGATGGATTAGAAACTTGGTATGACATCATTAGCCATTTTTTGAGAGCTCCTGCAGTATTTACCATCAAAAGGAAAGAAGACAACACTTGTGACATTCAATAAGCTGAAGTCTTTAAAGCAGATTTTTAAAATACGCCAAAACTGTGAGGATAAAGAATCACAATGTCTTCTGTGACTCTCGGTGTGCCATGTTCATTCTTGTGTAGTGACTCACTGCAGCGTTGGTGATCTAAAGAAATGCAAAGATTTTCATCTGTGACTTTGGGCGCACGACCATGAATACCTGTGGTGGTCTCCAGCACTGTGACGTATCCAGAGGAGTACTGGAGACAGTTTTCCACTAGACCCATTCCACATTTTCAGCTCATCATGTTCTTGAGCATGGTGTTTGCGAAGGTTGTCTTGGTACCTGGATTCAAACTCACCTGACTCAAAACACTGTTGGTGTGGAGAAGATTTTTAGGTGTGTGACTTTAGTTAATTTATTAATGGTAGGATCGTTTTGTTATGTACGCACTATGCAGTATACATCACATTCCTGTGAAATGATGTACTTTTGGACGGCAGAATGTCAGATTCTAGGTTTTTTTTTTTCCTTAGATATCCTCTGAAAATGCAGGCAAATGTTCCAGACCACATCTTCGCAGACGAACATTTCTTAGCTGGAGCTGCTGGTTAAAGTGATCAAGGTAGCATTGATCAATGGCCATTATTATGGTGCTATAGACTGGAAGAGACTGCTGTCATAATTCTAATTTACGTGTTCCTGTTGGAATATGTATTGGCCTTGTAGGCATATTGTGATTCAAGCAGCTCAATGTATTTATGTAAGACTTGTCATTTACTTTTCTGAAAGGTAAGCTTTGTAGATTTTTTTTTTTGAGAAGAGCTACTTCCTGATTGGCAACACTTGAATTTTTATAGAAAGCAAGTAAATTAGAAACCCTTTAAAAATAAATGTTAAAAGTGTATACAAGACGATGCAACCTTACTATGTATAAACTTATCTGATAAATAGGGAATGACCTTAAGGAGCAGAATGTAATAGGCATGAACCTAAGAGGGTTTTGTAGAAATTAGGCCTGATCTACTCGAAAAACTGATACCAGTTTGAGGTAGGATTTTCTACCGACAGTTACAGTATTCTGAGCTCTAGAATAGAGACAGTTACACAAACATGACTGTGGTTTGCTGGTATATATATATATTCTAGTTCTCTAAACTAGCATATGCAAAGCAAAATCATTCTGGCATTACATTTGCACCGGATTTGGCAGAACACTCCTCTAGCATAATTGAGGTCTTATACTGGAAATCCACACAGTTTAGTGGAGGTTTAATCTTATAAAGTTTTTAAACCATCCTACAGGATTCTGTACCAGGGAAATAATTTTCTATTACTTCATATGGGAGGACTGACGAAAGCCCTAGAGTTAAGGGTATCATGTCTTTACATTATATAGGGCTTTGCCATTAGCTTTTT
>NW_009710850.1:0-10544 GCF_000703405.1 Apaloderma vittatum | reverse complement strand
AGGAACCCTAGTCTTCCAGGTTATATGCAAATGTTAACAAAGTATCTTAAATCAAAATTAGATATTTAATACTGATGCACAGAGCATTTTGCATGTTTTTATAGAGATCTGGCTTATTCTCAAAAATGAGTGGGGCCTCCTAAGTGTGCTGTACGCATTCCCGGTATTTTAATGGCTTTTGATACAAACAAGCTATCTTCTTTGGGATGGGGAAAGGTTATACAGCCCTCAAATGACTAGTGGCTGTTAAATGATTGGAATACAAAGTGTAATGCAGCATAAATACTTGCGTTGCAAGAGTAATTGATGAACATTGCAAAGCAGTAAAGAATAACATATTTTAATGAGAATAATTAATTTGAAAGTCATAAAATAGACAATGTAAATGCTTTGATTAAAATGTAATTAAAATTATGAAAGACTTAATGAAATGAAACTTGTGGAGGGATCTGTAGGTGCTGTCATTACCAGTGCAAAGTCAGTAAAGGGAAGGCATTTTTGTGGATCAATGTATTTTAATCTCATGCTTTCTCAATGTGAAGGAAATGTCATGTTGTAACGCTCCAATAAAACAACATATGAATGTGGGTTTGTACATCTGTGTATTACCATTTTTTTGAAAAGAATAAAAGTTAACAGATTAGTTTTGTTAACAAACCACGTGGAGTATTACAAGAAACAAACCCTAACGTGACTGCATTATTAATACCAACAGCAGTTCTAAAAATCATTACTGATACCACTGAAATGGAACAACCTTCTTCCTTCAACCAGAATACACTATCCAATTTTCATCCAGGAAAATGTACAGTGTAAGTCTGCGTGGCTGAAATTTTGAAATATTTAACCAGCTGAACTGCAACGGGTCCCTTTCAGTTGTCAAGTTCTGTATCTCAAATAGTACTAGGAGTGACATATTTAATAAAAAATGTAGCTATACTAGAAAAGGATAACAAAATCTAACTGAACACAGCAGAAATATCCTGCAACCAAGTGAGGCATGAGATTGTGAACCAGTCAGCAAAATGTCCCTATAGTGAACATCTGTCTCAGGCAGTGCATTGGGAACAAAGCTGGAGTGTTTATGCTGATTCATTCTTGGGTTTTGTTTTGTGCAGTTTGGTCTGATTTGTCCCTCTGTTCTTTCCCTGTGCATCCCACACAGCCTTGAATTCTATTTTACAGCATTACCTAAAGTTTACCAATCCTACTGAATGTGTAATTACAAATACGATTTAAGGGCAAAATAATATGATTTAAGTATAAAAAAGAATAAATTATATAAATAAACAGTATAGCTAGTGCATTAGACACAGTGCAAAGATCAGTTAGAAATAGTTCCAAATTAGTTAATTTGACTCTATTTTAAATACAAAATTAAAGGACCTACTAGGATTTCATTCCCACAGTTTAAAGTGTAGCTTAAAATCGCTAAGCAGGACCATATTGTTGAACACTTAGAATTAAGACCTAGAGGCACAAGCTGTAGACATATCTTCCATACTATTCTTTCCTATCTTTACAAGGTACATATAATCACATCTACTATCTTAAAGTCCACAGTAATCTCATAAACAGATTTCTACATTGTTCTTCTAAGAGGGTAAAACTGAACTAGAATTTTCCAATAGAATAGACCCAGTTTCATACAATTTATTATATAAACAACTCTTGTTCTACAGGTGTGCAAATCCCTACTTGCACAGGAACATCCTTTGAACAGAGAGAAAATATTATCATTTTGCCATTAAGACTTGCTCAACATGTATAAAATTAAAATAATAAGACTGAGCGGATAATTCCTGGTACACTTAATTGGACTGGGATTCCTTTCACAAGTGTTCAGCAAGTTGGCTGAATAATACAGGATTTTTGGCTAAACTTGCAGACATAGCCAAGAAATCAGCATTCAGGCCATTCAGACCAGATTTGGATCTTGTTTGAACCCAGATACAGTAAAAACATCTGAGCTGCAATAGGTGCATGCAGAAGTAAAGACCTGCCCATCGTTGCTTTGCTGCCAGCTTCTGAAAAAACTTTCCAAAGGGAAAACCAAAAGGCATTTGAGGGCAGCCCACATTATGCAATCTGTGTAGATTTTCTGTAGAAAATCCTCTCCCAGTGCTTTGACTTGATAAAAACAACACAGCGATGCATTCGACCAGTTCACGAGCATTGCAGAAGGTCAAGCATGAAATGCAATTTGAACCGGCTCTGTAAACCTTAAACCTTTGGACAGAGATTCAGTGTTAGTTGGCTAGAAAAGCTCTTAATTTCACTGGCAGCTTTACAGCTGTCAACTGTTATTCTGTTGATCTACTAGAATTTAACACTTGATACAAAGATTCAATTCACATGGTCTGAAACAAGTTTAATTCCAGAAGTGAATGGCGCTGGGCACAAGGAGGTTGTTTTTTTTGTTTGTTTGTTTGTTTATTCTGATGTATATATCTGCTTTGCTTTTATCTGCCCTCTTATTCACAGTAATAACTGCTTTTAATTACCCTCTGCCATGTCCTCTGAACTCCTTCAGATCTCTTCTTGTTTTTCTTTGTCTCCAGAGCAGCTACACTACATGTGAAGGGAAGTGTTTGCTGATATCTACTCGTACCTTCTCCTGGATGATGTCTGTCTCCTTTGACTCCCTCTTCCGTCTTCTCTAGATGAATTAAAGGATTTTAAAGCAGTCTTTGTGCTCTGCTGCATATTTTCTTGTTCCTGCTTGAAAACTGCTTTTTTTACCAAAGTCACATCTTTAGTCAGTTTGATATACACAACAGAAACTCCTCCTTTGGGTTACTAATTTAATTCACAGACTGGTATGGTTTGACCTAACGTTTGCAACTCTCTTATTTCAACTGGGGGAACACAGCCAGCAGGTACTTTAGGATGAGCTGTTTGGGTTAACTTTCTTTCTTTAAGGGAAATTAAATAAATAGACTGACACTGAGCAATCTGCAGACGTCAGTTGATGCCAGTGAGATCCTCTCAGGATCACAGATGGGACAATTTGGGTGTGCCCTGCTCCTCCAACAGTGCTGGTCTCCAAGCACTCGACATGCAGAATGGAAATACCTGCCCAGGCAGCATGAAACACATCCCAGACCTGCTCTGTGAGTAGGAAAACAAAATCCCTCTTCCTCACCAACCCCTGCTGCCACTGCCCTACACAAGCCCATCTGAGGAAGCATTATGTTTAGATCTGCGCTTTGGAAAAGTCCCAGGAATGGAAAAAGCTGGAATATTTGCACTTCATACGAATAACAGATGGAGAAATTTGTCATTAGTAGTCATACTGGGGCTACACATAAATTAGCAACAGGGAAGAAGTGAGATAAAATAGCTTGGAATATTAAGAGTTAAAGGCATATGTAATAACTTGTCCCAGCTTAATCTCTTACAAAGACACTTATCGCAGAGTGGGAGCTTCTGTATTTGTAGTTAACAAACGGATCAATATCTATAAGCTTCCAAGTCTAATTAATGCACTTTTAAAGAGCATTTACCCGCAACCCAGCATGCCACTCTTAAGGGACTGGATATCATCACAGAATTGCCCAACTGAATCAAACCAAGGTGCAGTAGAAGGACTCCTGTTGCCCTTCTCTGATGCACAGAACCTCTCACTCTTAAGCCAGGGGGCACTTTTGACAAGTCGCTCTTAAATTCTTAGTATTGCGGTGAGAAAAGGTCATAAGTGTCCCAATGCACTGTCACTTTCAAGTTCAAGGGAATTCTTACCCTGACCCGCAGAGTTCTGTCCTTCCACATCTGATCTGCAAGATGCTGTGAGCGTCTGGTGAGTGCAGACTTAGGAATGTGGTTTGGAGGCAACAATTCAGGAAAATTCTTACTTCCTCTGTGATGCGTTCAGAAGGCAGCCTACCACACACTCAGGGCAGGCTCATGCTTCACTTTTAAGAATCTTCTGGGGTACAAAAACTTCTTAGGCTTTCAAACATCCTCAGCCTGGCACATGCATTGAGTTTTCATCCATTTCAGAAAGTATGAATCCTGATGTGACTACTTCAAGAAGAGACAGAGCAACCAGATAAAGCTGCTCTTCAGACTGCTGTCTAATGAAACTATGTTGTTAGTGCCATTCTGTGACATGAAAAAGCTTTGTAAACTAATTTGTTCCAATCCCCCTTGTTCCACATTTCCAGCGCTGTGGTATTAGTAGTCTTAAAACCTGTTTCCATCCTCCGGCTTTTTGATGTGTGGTCACTGCAGCAGAATGGAGACTGTGAAATAAATACAACACTGATCTGCCATCACAGGAACCATTTATGTGGGAACCACAGCTAATGCTGATTTTGCCACTGTTCGAGTTAGCATCACTCTCTCAAAGTGACTTTCGGACACCAGTCAGAAGATTAGGAGTGGAGAGATGCTAATTAAGATACATGCCTGTTACATAATTGCTGGAAGAGATCTAAATAAGAAAATGTTTGGTTTATTAGTCCCAACAGCCTTTTCTGTTGCTCCTTGCTGGACGCACCGAGTAGGTGACTCACTGATGGCTCCCTGGAGTCATGTTAGTATCAAAAAATCTCTTTCAGCTTCCTATTCAATTCCTTGTGTCAGGGTCATTAGGAGAAAGGAGTGCCCACGTTACTGAGGGTGATGTTTACAAATCATTTATTGTTACTCAGCAGACTGTTGAATCTATCATCTCCTTTACCAGACAAGCTGAATACACAATACTATTTTATTAGTCTGTATTCTAAGCACATCCTTTCTTATCAGCATTACAGAGCATTTGTGTATACAAAACTGCATTTCATCTTCACTTCCAGTCCCATGGATTGAATCCACAATAAAAGATTCAGATGCAAGTTCTTACTGAAGCCAGTATAACACTGCAAAAAAGGAAGGGGAAAAAGAACATTATGGCAATGTCACAATGTCACTCTAATCTAAGAGGTGTAAGCTTGTCTGTGGAGTGAATGTGCTCGAATTCGTATCTGCAGCATTGTCCAACAAAGATAAAGCGACTTAAAACATCCCCTGTATCAGTGAGTGTGAAAAAGACTGGTGCTGGCCACTTCAAACAAATTATTTTGTGACACAAAGGGCTAGAAATCACATTTCTGAGGCTTGTTTGGAAAACAGGAATTATATTTCACAAGTATGTGATGCGTTAGAAAATAGTTTTAAATCCCTATGTTAATAAAACTCAATATTTTAGGAATATTTTAATGGCAAAAAAGCTTATGATCTCTCCATACTCATACATCTCAGTGTATTAAGCTTTCTGTCAGCACATGCAGACAATGATTTCCATCTCTTCCCGGCCTCCCACCCCAGCCATATTGAGCAAATGCCCATAGTATCAGCTTTACTCTCAAGTGGTGTTTTGTTCCTTCCTAATTTATTCCTTTCCTAATTCTATCCTGGTCTAAGAAACCTCCACCAAAATGGCAGTGCAACTCTTCTGTTTCTGTGAATTGTTCTGATGGGAAATAGTTTACTCTTTTTTTGATCTGTTCTATTTCTAGCATCAGCTAGAGTCCTCCGTTCTTTAATGCTAAAAGAAAACTCCTGTGCTACTAATCCCAAAAAGAGGTGAGCACAGCTGATCTGAGTATCCAGTTGAGGCTAATGAAGAAGCACTATCACAGACCAACCCAGACTCTGCATCAACATTTTTAAGTAAGAGCTGGTGAGCTCAGGGAAGAGATGGAGAGCTGGTCCAGGGGGCAAGAAGAAGTACTATGAGAATTTGTGATTAGTAAGTGGATATATATTTTCCATAAAAAGATGGAAATGGCCTCTATTCTCTTTGGGATTTACCAGGGTTAGTGGAAATAAATTAGTTGTAAGTGCATTTCAGCTGGGAATTTGAAAAGTTTAAGCGCTGCATGGTTCAGTGCGGTAAAATTGTAGAAGAGCTTTGTGTTATGTGTAAAGGAGAGGGTAGAAGAACTGACCCTGTTTCTTGATGGCCCTTGGTTTGTGAAAGGTTTTTGCAGCAGGGAAAATCACGTTTGATCACCTAGTGAACTTTCTCAGCTTAATTTTTTTTCCCCTAACTCTTAATAAATGGAGAAGGATGAGTTTGTGTTCTTAAGCATATTTCTATCTGCCATTAAATAAAGGTTAGCTTCTAACTTGAAGTGTACTGGCTAATAATCAATTGAGGCTGTTAATCTCTTCCATTTTTGCTTTTATGGAACAATTATTCTGAAGAAGACAACTAGTTTTTTGAATCTATTTAATGTTTTTAGTAGTATCTAATGAACTATATGGAGCTGTTAGGCAAGCAAATACATATTTTGCTGTTGTGTTGTCCTTGCTAAAAATAGGAGGAAAAGATACATTACTTCTATCTTTCTGTAAAACTAAAGTGGTGATAGGGTGGTTTACTGAGTTTAATGGCACTGGTAAGGGCTATGTGATAAGAAGCTTTTATAATATAGTAAATGCAGCTATGAAGAAAGGTGCTTATGAGTTAACTTGTAGAAAGACTGCCTCGATATGCTATGATAAACCTTTAAATAGCTGGAGTTGCTGCTGTAATTAGTATTACTGTTCAAAATTATATGTGATGTGTAGCACCCTCAGAACCTAGTGAAATTAATCATGCTTTAAAGACTGTAAGCTTGCTTTTCCTCTGCTAAATCTTTACTGGTAGCATTGCTGACATTCACTTAGGTACATCAAGATTGCGAAGAATTTGTTTAAACACCAGAACTAACAGGTGCAATGTGATCTAAAACAATCCTGTGACCTGAATTTCAATGGCTTTGCTAGGAGAGACTGGGACAAAAATATATCTTGTTGTCAGCTGAACTCAACTAAAAGCTTTTCTGTCACTTCCGCATCACGTTGAATTTTCACTTAGTTTCAAAGGAGGGCAAGGGGTGTACTTGAGTCTTGGTGTGTTAAAGGAATAAAGGTTAGATTCCAAAGGGGAAGCTAATCATGCAATGTTCAGGTAAGTAAAGAAAATGTACAGACACTTTCCTCTTCTAGCCCTGCCCTCGGTGTAGCATCACAGCTGATATTTTATAGTCCAGTGATGTGCTTTTGTAAAACATTCCTAGCCTGTCTTCAGGCTAAATTGTGTGTTTATGTTCTGAGTCATTTCTAAATGCCTACATTAGTGCTCCCACTAACTTTTTTTTTCTTTTTAAATGGCTCTCAGTATCTTCTGTGTGCAGTGGCTGCTCGCTATTATTAAAGTGTGATTCCCAAAGGCAATTATTTGAGAGGTTGAGATTTTTCTGCAAAGTGCTGGCTCTTACTATTTCAGTTAAATTATGGGCAATGGAGGTGATTTGTTTAGGGGCTTCTGTGTTGTTTTTTTGCTTTCTGCAGGGCAGGGTACAGAGATGAGCATTTCAGGTTTTATTCAGAGAAGCTAGAACTGGCTCAGATAAGTGGGACGTGAGCCAGGTTACCCCCAAAATTGGGCCTTTAGATGAGGTTTAGTGACTCTGAGCTTTCCTCATAGTCAACACACTGTTCTGTACTTAGACTGCTCTAGAGGAGGTTTTAAAGCCCCATCTGCAAGTGGATCCCTGATGCTGTTAGGGCAAATACAGGTATCTGCCTACAGACGTATCAGGAATATTTTATACCCACATTAATGTCATTACTGATCGTTAAGAAATACAATTTCCTTTGATTGCTGCTGAAATCAGTGGAGGCTCAATCTAATTGGGGAATGCTATCATTATAGTGTGGATTAATTTTCTATAAGCTTGTCTGTGGCAAGGTGAGCTGGCAGACATGCTCCTGCTCTTAAGCCAGCATAAACTCCAAATAGTTCTTTACATGAGATAAGCTTCCCTGAAGTCTAAAAGTGGGTCAGTCAAACTGTTCCATTTCAACAGATCTTAATATCAATTATTCACACTGATACTTGAGCTCTGATACAATCTTTCCCTCTTTCCTGCTGCACAGTAAATGCAGATGGTGGGGCAGATAGTTGTCTGGGGTACACATGGGTTGAATCACTTTTAATCACCTATAAAGGCTATTTTTTATTTTATTTTTTATTCCTGATAACAGCCAATGAAGGACATGAAAGAGCTGGAGGGATAAAAGTAGCTCTCATCTTTCCTTTTGCTTTTCTGGCATTAAATTCCACTAGGCAGGAGCTGTTTTCCCATTCACCCTTTGTTCAGTGCTTGTTGCCATGAAGGCCATTAATGCTACAGAAGCAAGTTACTGTCCTGGATCTCGGAGGTCCCCCATGGCACTATAATACCGGCCTCAACTCTTCATCTGGTGTGGTGTAATTTAATAATGCAAGTTATTGACTTGCAAGTTTTATTCAATGAAATGTAAACTCAACTTGATCATGTGAGGGTTTCTGGTTTTAGGCACTTCTTTTTCAAAGCCACACACGTCTGCAGCAAAAGCGTTTGCTGCTTAAATCCGGCAAATAATTTCTAATGTTTAGGGCTGTTCATCCTCACAAAAGTGGCGTCCTAGGAGGTAGTAGAGAATTGATGACATTTTTGTTATTTCTTTATGGTTAAATGAGTCCAGTGAAAAGGCCTTCCTCCCTCACATGCTGTGTTCCTAAGGAAAATATGCACGTTAGACTGGATGTATGGCAATATTTCAGGCAATGGTATTTGCATCAATACCGTCAACTTTAAGAGCTCCTGACTTTATTTGCACCAAGCATAAGAACTCCATTATTCTACGAGGAGAGCCTGGAAGAGCCTCCCTCTGACTTGCTTCCCTCCAGAGGTACCACTTCAATGTCCAGTGTTTCTTATTGGACCTCCATTCACTATCTTGCCCTTCCTACGTATTGAAGAGATTACTATTCTATTTTATGCAGAATATTATAGAATAGCTATATGATGACATTTTCAAGTAATATGTAACTCTGCTGCCCTTTTCCTGATGTTTCAGATTGCATTTGATCCTTCTGGTACTGACAGCTATTAACTCCAAAAAAAAAACCAACCCCCAAACAACCACAAGCAACTTATCCCCTTCACTTGGATATGTCAGTTCCATAGGCTGTGTCTTAAATGTAAGATCAGATTAAATTGTTCCCTTTAGCATTGTAAATTATATGTGAAATCCATAGAAATGTGACTTTGTGGAACAAAGTTCATATACTGCAAACATTAGCAGTCCATATAAGAGATTAGCAGTGTCTCAGCTGGGGTGGCATCCCCTGGGTGGGTATCCATAGAGTGCATGTTCATTAAAAGGGTGAAGGACACCAGTGGCAGCGTGATTAGCCACCAGCGTTAATAAACAAAGTCCTGCTGTGAATGGAAGCTTGTGAGATAACGTGTTATCAATGCGGTGTGTGTGTGACTGAGAAGCAGGTGTCTTTCCTAGGATAGTGCCTGGATATTTGAGGAGGTATCCCCTCACATCATGGGAAAGCTTCCATAATTACTTTATATATAGTAATGATTAGAGACCTACTCTGCCTTGGTAGAGGGACAGGAAGGATTCTAGTGATATTTTTCCCTACCTCTGGCCTTGATCTAATAATTTGTTATTTAAAGTCACTTTTGGAGAACACCTTTAATTTTTTAGGCTTAATGCCTCCTAGCAGAAAAATGTCTCAAAACCATTTTACTGGTATGTTTGCGAACTTCTCCTTTGTGTGTTCCGGGACAAGAACATCTGGAAAGCTGCAGACAATGACAATAATAAATTAGCCTGTAGACTTTTTCAAACCCTCAAACTATGCAGCCTGAATTTGGGTCACTCATTTGCAAATGAATCTGTCCCTCCTTGGTTGGAGAGCTGTACTGTAATGACTCCCTGGCTTCCAGCCGCAGGCTGTTTAGGGTATGGTTAAGCTGGCTTCTTTTTGTGTCTCTAGCTGTTGGCCAAAATTAAAATCAGAGCCCTGTGTAAAGTGCAATGTTATCCAGTGTGACTGTGGCAAGAGATCAGACCCTGGATGTTTTAAAATATTTGGCAGTCTGAAATAGAGAGAAAAAACAAAATGGGGAAAAAAGGCAAAGCAGAGTGGACTACCTGTCAGAGTATGTCTGTGCTAGGGAAGCGGTGGTTTTATTTGGAAGCCCAGGCTAATTTTCTAGAAATAGACTGAAATTTGCATGTTCTATTTGTGTAAAAATAAAAAAAAAGTGTTCAGAAAAAAAGTGAAGATTTCCATCATGCATGATGTGAAAGAAAATATTTCAGAGGCTTCCACTAAACACAGTTTGTCATTTTCAGCAGAATGAACATGTAGAATCATAGAATTGTCAGACTTGGAAGGGACCTTAAAGATCATCTAGTTCCAACCCCCTGCCATGGGAAGGGACATCCCCCACTAGATCAGGCTGCCCAGAGCCCCATCCAGCCTGGCCTGAAAAACTTCCAGGGATGGAGCTGCCACCCCCTCTCCGGGCAACCTGTGCCCGTGTCTCACCACCCTCATGGGGAAGAACTTCTTCCTAACATGTAGTAAGGTAGAATTAGTTCTGTTTATTCTGAGTTTATCTTTAAAAATAAAAAGTTCTACAAAGATTCTTCATTATTTACGAGACAGCAGGCTAAATTCATCCTTATCTTGCCATCCAGAGGGACCTTGACAGGCTTGA
>NW_009710849.1:0-38712 GCF_000703405.1 Apaloderma vittatum | reverse complement strand
CCTGGATGATTCTGTGATTCTGTGATTCCCTGTTGCCTAGCACTGCTCAGTGAGAGGAGGTGGATAAACAGGGATTGATGTTTTACCTGGAAAGAAGGGAGGGATGAGGGGGAAGGTGTTGGGTTTTTTTTAAGATCTGTTTTTACCTCTCCCTGTTCTTCTCTGACTTGTTCTTTAATATATTTAATTAATTATCACAAAATTGAGTCTGTTTTGCTTGGGAGAGATGTGGGCGGTCTCTCTGTCCTTATCTGAAACCATGGGCCCCTTGATATATTTTCTCCTCCTGTCTGGTAGAGAAGGGGGTGGGGGGTGATAGAGCAGCTATGTGGGCACCTGGCCACTGAGTTAATATCTGTACCTTCTAAAGCTATTCATGAAAATATAACAAAATAAACTGGAAAACCTAATAAATGTTCTCTGTCCAGAAAATATCATTTCAGGAAATAGTTTCTTGAAAAAGTTTTTTACTAGAATTTACATCACTTTTGATAAAATTTTTTTTTTAATAAATGCTTACTTTTCAACATTAAAGACCAGAAAATTAAATGCAATATTTCCAATACATATTAGGAGACTTTATTTCTGCAATTTGTTTTGATTTATAGATGTAAGTTTTAATGAATGCACAACTTTCTGAATGCTCTTAAAATACTTTCTCAAAACTTTTACTTTTTTTATTGTGTTTTTACAGCTTTCAGACCACTATTGTCAAAAGAGCAAAATCTACTTCTATATGTGTTCTAATGTAACATTTTTTTTCTCCATATGATGCTTTTCTTTTGTGTCAAAAAATGTCTTCCAATGGAAACATATACATTTGTATACACAAATACCATGCTCATTGTGTTCTAGCATATCATACTCTTGTTTGGCATATCAGTTGCAGTTACAGAGTCAAAAAGCGTGATTTTTAAGAGCTTTGAAGGTGCTAGAAGAGTGCAGGAGAATATGATGCTTATACACTAATTATTTTTTTGATCTATAGTTGTCAAAACCAGAACCAGGTTGTAACAAGTTAACAAGAACAAGACCTTAATGATAGACACTCAATCAGAACAGCTCCCTGGTTTCCCACTTAAGATTTAGGTTCCTCAATAACTCTGATTCCCTCTTTAAAATGTGTTTCCTTTGTGTTATGGTGTGTAAATATTTACTACATATGTATATATTTTGCTGGTGGTTTTTTTTTTTATATTTAGCATTATCTAACTTTTCCATCTCAGTTTTTATTTGTTTTTTATAGATATTATATATACTGAATAATATGCCAATTTCAAATTTGTGTTTCAATGATTTCCTCTGCCAGTTTTGAGAGTGGAAGAATTTAGATCATTGCTCAAGGAGCTGCTAACTTCTCTGCTGATAAAATTATAATGTGGAAGCCAAAGATAAAGATAGAGAGGGTACTATGAATTTGTGAAAGGCAAAAACATCCTGGAACAAGTTAGGAAGTACCGGCAAGGAACTGTTTTGAAGGAAGAATTACAAACTAGAATCTTCAAAGTAATACGTGAGAGTTGACACCCATGACTTGTGTTCAGTGTGTGACACCTTGAGGACTGGTTTTAACTTCTTTGTAGACCATCTGAGAGCAGGTAATTTCAGGATTAGATTTAGCGGGAAGTGTGAGAGCATCAGCTGTTTTCCATACTGAGCATATTGCTTATGTAAAGTGCTAGTTGAGAGTGTAGGGTAGATTTGTGATTAAATACTCGGCCATAGAGCAATTCTTATGCTTTTGCCATCATAACAGAAATCAGCTTTTGCAAAACATCCTGGACCTCTCCCTTGACTTTAACCGTCCTCAAAAGCTAGTATTTTGTCTTAAAGATATCCATTGCACCTGTGGAACAATAACGGTCTTGATGAGCACAAACAAGTTTTGTTTAATTTTACTGTTTGCTTATCTAACATTGTAGCTATTTAAATAGTTTGTAAACATCTAATCATATACTTTTTTGACCCTCATGGCTGGGAATTAGCATTGTTATACTATAGAGGAGTAAAAATATAACTAGAGAAGAAAAAAAAAGAGAAAAAAAGAATCCTGTCAACCATTAATAACTTCAAGAATATTATCAGTCATAAGTTTAGGATTTTTGTATAGGCTTTTTGTTTGTTTGTTTGTTTTCGCTTTGTTTTCCTTTTTTTTTGTTGTTATGATTTTCAACTAATTTGTATTGAGTCCAATCTGTACAAGGGTAGAACTCTAACATGACACCATGTATGTTGGCTAGTCATCTAGATTCCCTCTATTGACAACAGAAAGAAGCCAAGAGTTTTAGAGTAAGGCTAATCTCATCCTAAAAGAGACATAGCATATGCATCATATGAGCCTTACCCTGAAAGCATCTATTTTTCTAATTAGACCATGAGAAATATCTACATACAAACTTGCATATTACAGACAACTTGTCACAAGCCAGTCCCAGACCAGAGCGAGGTTCTGCTCGCATCGCCAGGAACAGAATTGAGACTCAAAATGTACCTAAGAACTTTATTTGCCTGAGAACTGGTGCATGAGTGGAAAAGAGGGGGAAAGAGAAAGAGGAAGGAAAAAGAGGCTAGTTGTTTTAGCTATCACCACAGAGCTGAGGCATTCCAGCAGTGAAGAAGATGGAAGAGTGGTGAAGGAGGAGCTAAGGAGGAGAAGAGCTGAGCAAGGAGAAAAGCCAGCAGCCTCAAAGGAGAAGAGCTGAGCTGGAAAAGAGCCGAGCAAGGAGGAGTCCTTTTCTCCGTATTTATCATGTCATCATATTGTATTTTTTTTTTTCTTCTGATTACTTTTTAGCATATTGTAAGAGTTGATTTTCTTAGCTCTACCTCCCACCAGCAGTGGTACGCATGCCCAGTACTGTCACTGGGGTATTACAAGAAGTATCTACTCCAGATCTGGGTGCACATGTGGAGGTTAGGTTAAGTTTCCCAGAATCTACCTTATATACTCAGTTTCTCAGAATTGGCTTCATGTTCAGGTCTATAAAGTAACAGGAAACTTCTAGTCTTGCAGCCACTCCATTGTTATGGCAGTGGTGTCTTTAGTGGTTTTGCTTCAGCAATGTCGAGGCAAGACTGATGAGGTCTCTCCCACACCTCTATTTACATGATATGATTCTTCTGTTTTGTTCTTCTTGTAGTTACAAATCCCCTTCCATGTCTAATCCCTTAGAAAATGTAGCAGAAACTGCATACAGGGACAAAGAATGGCCAAACTCCTTTCTAATGAATTAATTTAGTATGGTAGTACCCAGAAGTTCCTACCAAAACTGAAACACCGTCACACCAGGCACTGTGAAGCGCAGAGTCAGAAGTGATGTCTGTCATGGAGAAGTTTGTAATCTAAATAGACAAATGATGGATTATATGCCTGTGTGCATCTATACTGATCTGTAATGGAATCTTAGGCAGTCTCATGAGCTTGTTTCAGAGGGATATATTTCCAAATTTACCTTGCCTTCCAAATGTCCATGTCTTTGAAATTTGTCCTTATAGCCTCCTGGAGAGCTGGGCAGGGCTGAAGCTGACATTTTTACACTATTAGGTGACCTGTCATAATTGAATTGCTGATTTTGCCTGTAGTATTACCTAGCAGTATGTGGTACTGATTCATTTAAAGTGCTTTGAATAGCAAGTAATGTTGTCTTTCTGGTTATAATTCTTATTAATTTCTTTCTTCTCCTTTTTTTTTTCTTTTTAGTATCTATAGTTTAATTTTTTCCTTAATTTTAAGATTGCTTTTTTAATGTCTTCTTGGATATATTGCTGTCAAGTTTTCTGGGATTATACTGCTGCTGACTACAAAACACAGCAAGAATCAAATTGGACATTGATTTTAAAAAAGTGACTGTAATATGAAAATGAATAGAACAATACAAGAATAGTGACGCTCTTTGGATACATTATGGTTGCAGCACAAAGATCCTGATCTCCTAAATTTCAATTATTATATGTCCTGCTGGCTGGTTGAGCTGCAGTTACGGATCATAAAGTGGTTCTGTTTTTCACAGCTCATAGTTTTATCTTTGTCTGAGCTTGACTTTTCTTTTTCTTCTCTTTTGTTTTATTTTCCATGTTTAGCACTGCATTCTACAAATATACAGTAGATCAAGAAGTCTTTTTTCTCATTTGGTCAGGTTCTCACCTGTCTGCGAACTTTTCCTGACATAGTGGCAGTCTCGATTTCTCCTCTAGGCAGATGGCCCACCACGATTCTTAAAGTTATATATTTTCTGGGGTTTGATCTATTTCTTACTAATGATACTTCCTAAAAAGCAATCTATCTACAAATAACTCTGTTATAATAAAAAGAATCTTTGTATGATTGTCTAAATTCTGTATCTGCATTTTATTTTAAATTAACACACGCATACGCATACACAAAGATATTTCTACTTTTTGAAGTGCAAATATTAGATTTACTAAATTCCAACTTCCTTTCCAATTGTTGACAGATGTTGACAAATAACTTGGACAATATTTTTTGTAATGACGTGTTTCCCTTTTATTTCCGACTATGAGAAATAAAGGAACGTTTTCGCTCTTGTTCGTTCAAACTCAGTTTATGTTGTCATATTTGAACACAGCTTGCTACTTCTCTCTCTTTTCCTTTTACCCTTTTACTTCTCTGAGGTTTTTTCCTTGTGTGTTTTTTCCTCTTTCCTTTTTCCCCCTCCCTGCATCCCCTTTTATCATCAACCATGTTTTCCTGACAAATGCAGTTTCCCAATGCAACCTAGTGAAGTACTCAGTAAAATGGGGATATAAAGGGGTTTTTTTTATTCTGAATATAAGGATGGAATACCCATTCCTTCCCCATTCTTTCTGCTTTTTTAAAAAAAAAGAAAAAAAAACAAAAAAAGCCTAAACAAAAAAAACCAAAACATTAACCCCCCCCCCAAACCCAAACTGCCACATAAATATAAGCAAGTATATTCTTAAAATATCTAATTTTAGTGTTTTTTCATGAAAAAGAAGAATATTATATTTGCAAGAAACATGTAAGATGTGGATCATGAAATTCTTATGCACATGAAATTTCTTCATGAAGTACATCATATGTCTTAAACACAATGTTAAATTAAATTACAATTTCTTTATATTCACGAGCTTCCTACAAAGTGTTCAATTCCTTTAGTGGTATACCAGCAATAACTGAGGTACACTTCTGAAGTGCCTCATATCATCACTGATAACAGTCTGTGCATGATTCTATGGAAGAATAATTTGTTTTCCTGAAGAAAGAAGAAAAAAGAAGTTGTTCTAAAATAAAAATGTTTGCACAAATAACTTGAATAATCCCCCAGTAAAGATTACATGTTATCATGTACCTCTATGTAGTTTTTCCAGGTAAATTCTACACTTCCCACTTTATCTTCCTCTTTGCATTTAGATCCCCAAATTATTAGAGTCTGACATGCTGGGGGCTTGTTTGTGCTTTTTTTAGTTTTTGTTTGTTTGTTTGTTTTTCTATCCCTTAATATTTTTCTATTCTTATGTAATATCCGAGTATCTTGATATTATTAAAAGACATCTCTGCAATGGGTGTCATCACTGTACTTCATCTCTTTAAACATATTTACATAATGACTGATATTAATACAAAAATATTTATGAAAACAGTCATATAGGACTTTAACCAAATTGTTTCTACGAAGTCCAGTAATACACCACAGGCAAGTCCTGAAAGGCTTTTGAATTTGCTTTGTTGAAATAACGTTTCCAAACAATTTATTTTATTTTTAATAAAAAGTAGATAAGAGGCATTCAACCCATTTTTGAATTTTCTAGACTTTAATCAGCTGCATAAAACAAGAAAGGAATAATTTTACTGTTATTGTTATTTCTTTGCTAAGTAGTGTTTCAGAAACTATATATACCTGACCTTATTTCTAAATTCTAGCTGCAGGAAAATAGTATTTTGTCTTCTTTATTGTTTGGCTCGACCACTTAAAGATCTGTATTTTAAAATTAAATGCATGCAAAGCCTCATTATTACTTCCACTTTCCCCAAGAAATTAGAAATTAACTTTTAAAATAAATTTTCTTCTTTTACGAACAGTAATTCCTCATGTGTTAAGATCAGCTCTTCCCTACAGCTATAACCTAATCGGCATGCAGAGTTCTGATTATGAAATACAAGCAATTTGAAGGAAATCTTAATGTAATTTACATTAGTAATTCTAGTTACTGGCTAAAGATTCTAAGATGGTGTTTAAAAGGAAAAAAAAAGAAAAAATAGAGTTTTCCTTCTCTGTGCAGCCACAGTGCACTTTTATTCTGCTTGTGGAGTATGCAACACCACCGCAGCTTGCAGAGGTTTTAAAACCCAAAGGAAGTGAATAAAAGAGAAAACTGTGAATGGGAGACCTTGTGTGTGAAAATGTAGTGAGGAGCCAGAGCCAAGTCCAAGTAAACAACTTCTTGAGATATATTTAGGGATAGTTTAACAGCAACAGTAATAAGTGCCTTGGTGAACTGTGAGCTTCAAATGGTGATACATTTCAGGCTAGATGGTCATTCCAAGATCTCTGCTAATATTTCAGAGCCTTAGCTTAGGTACAGAAAATAATCTGTGTATAATGAAAAAAAAAAAAAAGCTATAACTTTATATCCCTTGACGAAATCTCTCTTCCAGGATTCACTTGCTATGAATCTTTTGCTACAGTGGTATATCTGCTTCAAATAAGACTGATTAAAATGAAACTATTCAGTCTCCTGACCCATGGCAAATTTCATGAGCTACAATTTGTCTAATGGCTCAGCTGTGAGTACACTCTAATCGGCTATAGTTTGTAATTATATTTTTATTTTCTTTTTTATTATAACCCTTTTTTATTTTCCCAGAAACATATTAGACTCCAATGATCCTGAAATTAAAAAATTAGAAGAAAGCAAAGCAAGAGAAGAAAGAGAAGAAAGAGAAGAAAGAGAATGGGAAAAAAAAGAAAGAAAAAAGGGAAGAAAAGAGGAAGAGTGGTAGGAAGGGAGATGGAAAGAAGAAAGGAAGGAAGAGGAAGGAAGGAAGGAAGGAGGGAAGGAAGGAAGGAAGGAAGGAAGGAAGGAAGGGAGGGGGGGAGGGAGGGAGGGAGGGAGGAAGGGAGGAAGGAAGGAAGGAAGGAAGGAAGGAGGGAAGGGAGGGAGGGAGGGAGGACAGAAGTGATTATTTCATGCTTAAAACAAGTGATTTAATGGTCTTATGGTACTGTTATACCCACAACATGTGAACACGTGGAACATTGTTTAAGGCAGCTCTGCTCTACACAGGCTTTGAGATAAAAGAGGGGTTTTTTTTTCCCTGGTAAAGAACTCTTCTTAATACTCTTACTGATGGGCAGGCATTGGCTTCTGGAAACTTCGTATACAGGGGCTTTTGACTTCATATTTTCTCTCACTTAGTTCTGAAGGGTATTTAATAAGGGTAAATAGTTAATTCTTCTAGTGTCATTTAATCTTCCAATACATTACTTTGCAGGAAAAAAAGGAAGATAAATACTTAACTAAATCACTTTTGTCCCTAGAAGAAACAGGCACAGAGGGCATGTCACTGATGTCCTTCTCACGTTAGCCTCCTGATAGTTCATGTCCCAGGAAGCTAATCATCTCTTCACTCATTCAGCCCCATGGCTCCTTCTGGAACAAGAAGACACACTAGGCAGGATATGTTTAATTTTAAACATCCATAGTACACAGATGTAACATAATAATCCTTACCTGAAGTCATCAGTTTTGTTTCAGATGTTTATTTTTCTTTCATTTACTTGAATTTTCATGTTGACTACAAAGGTGTCCTAGAGTTGCCATCTCATATGTAGAGTTTAGTCAGATAATTTCAACTCTACTTCCTCCAGATACTGAGACAATCTGATTTGCTAATGCTGCCTGTCCAGTTATTCCCAGTCATATGTTAACTACTCGAAACCAAACCAAACAGAAATTAAGTAATAGGATACGGGGGGGCGGTTATCTCAGTGGTTTGAGCGCTGTGCTGACAACAAGAATCAACACCGAGGTAGAGGGTTCGATTCCCGCTCGGTCCCCATGTGTTGCCAGGCCTAGTCGAGAGGTGGCGTCCCTGCCCATGACAGGGAGGTTGGACTAGATGATCTCTAAAGTCCCTTCCAGCCTAGGCCATTCTATGATTCTATGATATATACATTTCTTGAACTGAACTAGGAGGTACTCTACACAATCAAAGCATTTTATTACCACTAAATTTAGGAGAATAACTATGTTTGGTTTTTTTTTTTTTTTTAATTAATCTGGTGTCCTTCTGGCTTCAAAATGCAAAAAAAAATCAATCTACACAATAGCTCTGGTTGTGTTTTTTGATAAAGAGCTTGGATGAAGTAAAATAATTCTTAAATGTTGTCTTGTTGAATATTATTTAGAATAACAACAATAAGGAAAAAAATTAATCACTACTATGAAGCTGAGATAGACTTATGGTTCAAGGTAAAAATCATTATGTAGAAACTCTGCTGTTCAAACAGTTTTGTTGATTTTTATTTTAAATAGGAATGTAAATCTAATATTGGAATTTCAGATGATCTAAATTGAATTTGTCTGACCTATATATTCAGATAGTCATATACATTGAAAAATGAGTAATAATGTATGAAAGAACTGTCCCTGACTCATGTTTCAACCTCTGTAGAACTAGTTTTCACAAATGGTCCTGTTACAGCACAGTCTGAGCATAAAATTAACATGTTGAAGCCTTGGACTTTCTGTAAGAATGATGAGGTTGTTAAAATTGCTTTTGCTACATATATTACAACAATGCCCAGTGACAGGCACCATCTAAATACAAAGATATTAGCCCTGCACAAGAGATTTTCAGCCTTCAGTGTGGAGATTCCAGAATTCTGTGTACTTATTATGTGTATACTATGGAAGTTGCTAACTAAAGGACGTTTACACATGTAAAATTTCCTCAGTCTTTGAGGAAATCTCAATTTCCAATGGAAATGTTTGCAAGAACAGAGCAAGAACTTGAAAGCCAGTTTCCTATTCTGAAGGAGTTACAGGCATCCACTTTTTGAAAATACAGCTAAACCATAAATTCCAGAAACACATAAGAAATATTAATGACTTCTTATGGTCTGTGTGCCTGTTTGACATTAGGAAATTAAAAGTGTTCAAAAGGAAGAGACACTCCCCCACAACCATTTCCCCAAACTCCACACATGACAGGAGAGCCAGACAGTCTGTTATGTCAATCTGCTTCCACATTCTCCTTGTTAGGTGATGTACTGACCCAGACAAGTCCTGGGACCAGCCTGAGTGTGATTTCAAAGACCTAGGACAAAAGAATCACAGAATTATTGATGTCTGTGATCCACACAAACATCAACTTCCTCAGTCAGCCAAAGGTCAGTGAAAATCTCTCAGACCTCATAAAAGAAGTTCTACAGGCTAATTTACCCCCTTCCTGAGTAAGTAAGTTTCCCTTCTCTCCCAGCCTGTGTATCAGCAGGGAAGAAAAAAGTTTTGAAGATAAAAGCCTTTGTGCAGCAAGTGGAGAGGAAAGACGAGAAATGGTTGGTGAAAAGCAATATGTATCAAGTATACATAGAAAAGAAGATCCCAGTTGAGAACACTTTTTATATTTCAATTAAAATAATTCAATAATTAAAATAATTCCATTAAAATAATTCAGATCACAATACTTACAGTAGTTTACAGTTCCTCAAACCAGCTACTAAATGACTAAAAGTGGAACAATTCTTTTACGAGTTCTCACATTTTTGTAAGTGATTTCTTTTTATTAGACTATTTTTCAAATTCCAGTCAAGCATTATGCTTTATTGGAAGATAAAAAACAGACAGCAACCATTTTTTTCTAGAATTAATTTTGTCAATACCGTCTGTTCTTTTATTATGCATAATTAAACCATTTTCTTTTTTTATAAAATAGTAACTTTAAAGGAAACGATTCTCGGTTATTGTTTTAGTTTGGTTTGGTTTGTTTTTTCTCTTTAGAAAAGACTTAATAAGGAAATACAATTTTATTACATTTGTTATTGCTTCTATAAAACTGTACTTCAATGACTGGGAAATACAATCTAATTGATCATTTTCTAGAAATGCATTAATATGAGTTACTGTATTTTTCATTTGTAACTTGAAATTAGACAAACACATAAAAGTGTCCTATGGCACGGTGTAAATCTGTTAATTAGAGTTTCATTATTTTAAAATAGATGTGTATGATCAAATAGACTTTGATCCAAAATGACTAAATATCTGGAAAAATCTTGACGATGAACTAAACTTGACTAAGTAGACAATGCTGCATGATACCTCAGTCTTCATTGATGTGGATTACAGCGACTGACCTCTATTCTGTTAAGCTTTGGCACGATTTAAGATAAGAATAAAAAAAGAAAAAGAAAAAGAAAGAAGAAGAGAAGAAAGGCAAAACTGTAGTCCATAAAAAAGATCATTCAGTTGTAAAAGAAAAAAAAAGGACTTTCTGCTGAGGACAAAATAATCAAGTGGGAGACAGACGTTTAATGACCCCCTTAACAAAAAGTTTCATTTCTAAGGGAGAAACTGACTTCTCTCTCATCCCCTCTGCACAAATCTGGAAGACAAATAACAAGCGAAATAAACAGAATGAGTGAAATAAGTAGGTGAATTGTTGAAGTACCAGATGGACATACAGATGAACTAGAATAACAACTACATTGTAAGTAAAATTCTATGAATTGAATACTTTTATAGAAAATATACTCTTTAATAAAACCAAAAAATGGTGAAAAACATCAGATTTATTTTTCCTTTTTATTTTATTATAAGTTTTTCATTTTCTTGACGATCTCCAAATATTATGATTTTTGGTGTGTTTATTCACTTACCCTTTTTTCCCTTTTGTTCTCATTTTCTTATAACACAATAACTCTTTAGTAGTAAAATTAAGAAAAAGAAAATTGGAAAAATAAAGACCAAGTTATATCTACAATCTCACCCTCCCACCCTTCTTTTTATCTCTGTTATCTTATACTTCGAATTCCTCACAGGAATTTTTCGGTCAGTTTTTCAGCAGTGTCCAGTGACAGGACAAGATATAATGGGCACAAATTTGAATATAGGAAATTCAACCTAAACATGAGAAGGAACTCTGAATGTGATGGAGCACTGGAACAGGCTGCCTAGAGAGATTGTTTAGTCTCCATCTCTGGATACATTCAAAACTCATCCAAGTATGTTCTTCTTTGATCTATTCCAGGTGAACATGCTCTGGCAGGGGGGTTGGACTAGAAGATCTCCAGAGGTCCTTTCCAGTACCTAACATTCTGTGATCCTGTGATTCTGTGATGCTACTCTTTGAGAAATCTGAGAAATCAAAATGACTTTGAGTCTTTCACTGTGAAACTTCCTTTATATTTTTTTCTAATCAAATAATACATTACCCTATGGAATTCTTACAGTCATCAGCTTGTAATAAACTTTTCCTGTCTCTGTTTTTATTTAATATTAGGTCTTTCATATGATCATTAAGACAACTGTGTTAAAGTACATGACATAATGTGATAGGGTAGATGATCTCTCTGTTTAATGTCAATATGTTCTAATATTTACTTTTTATTACATTAAAGTACAAGTTACATTTTAGTAGTAGCTTGATGTTTTAAAAAGAAAAGTAGTTTGGTTTTTTTTAGTGTATACTAACAAAGAAAAATAAAGATCACTTATCAGAAAGAGGATGAAGCAAATAGTCAGTAGTAAGAAGTCTCATTAAAAGACATGTTTCAGATAAAACTTTGGAACCTACAGATAATGCATGACTTGAACATAAATGATGTGCTGGGGAAAGGACAGACAAGAAAGGGGAAGGGATACTACTAATTGTTTATAAAGCTTTTCTGTTCAGGTCTGTAAAAGGTTCTACATTCACTTTACCATATATTTTTTTTAATACTATTTCTGCAACTCCTTGTGATTTTTGTGGTTGGGGTTTTTTTTTGGTTTGGATTTGTTGTTGTTGTTGTTTATTTAAGACAAACAGTCTAAAGTGTCCAGTGAAAAACATAAACTGGAACTGAGAAAGAGGAGGGAAAGAAACTGTGAGTAGTGTTGTGTTGACTTTGCTCTCAACCATGGCTTTTTTAAGTACATTGCTACTATTACTGACATTACATGGTTGCTTTGGCTAACTTCATCCTCACATTCACTCTCTGAGGGTTAACAGACCCACTCACTCCATCTCGGTTTATTGCCACTGTGGTCAAGATTTTCCAATCATAGAAATAATATTTACCCCACATCATATTTTATGAACCTGCTGTTTTCAACAAGAGTGACATACAGAACTTTTCTTCAACATCTATGGTGGAGAAAGAAAGAATACTTAATGTGGTTTCAAACTCTATTTCAGGAAGCACACAAAGTGTGTCATTATGGATGCTTGTGTCAAAGAAAGAAAGATGTTTATCTGCCTGTCTCTGTCTTGATGTGAAGCATAGTTTCATTTTAACTTCTTTCATGTTCCCCTTTTTGTCATGAGACATTAATAACTATATCAGAGACAAAATAGATCCCATATAGAGTTGATAGGAAAAAAAATCAAGAAAAGAAACTCTAAATATATGAACCCAACAAAAGCTGTGAGATATGTAAAAGCGCATGTTATTACTGCTTTACATAGTTATTTTTTAAATCTTAGTCCTTACTCTTGTGTTCCCTACATGTTGGACCAAGAATCACAATTCTTACCTTCTTTTCTCTATTGTGGCAACCTGCACGACCCTGGAGTTTAAAGCTGTCATTTGATATGTTTGTTCCCATTCTTTTCCATTCTAACACAATTAACTCCCTGAGCTATATGTGCTGTTTGGACAAGTGAATAAATCCTGAAGTTAAATTCCGAATGGAGCCTGGTGTTTTGGGTTGGCTCCATGCAACCAAATGATCAATACTTTCCCCCTTGCAGTGCCTTTGTTATTAGAGTATGCAGCATCCCACTAAGGTTCATAACCTTTGCAGTCATCTTTCATCCTGAACTGTCTTTGATTATAATTTTACATCACACAAATCTCATTCTATCATCTCCAAAACATAGCAAGGCTGTGACCAAAGCTGTCTCAGGATGATGCCAAGTCAATAATTCATACCTTTATTACATCTCTGCTGGGTAGCTGTAATTCAACCTAGTTGTTGTAATTGTAGTATCATAGCACCTGTAGACTGGTGTGCCTGCAGCAGTTCTGTGTCCAATGGTTGTTCCACGCCTTTTACAATCTTATCTACATGTCTAACGCATCTGTAGTATAAAGCAAATTTTTTAGCATATCTTTGCAGAGCGAAGAATTTATGTCTCTTAAGATTTTAAATCCTTCCTTAAGAAATACCACATCTGAAAGGTAATTCTTTCAGGCCACCAATTACGCTCAGGTTTGTGTTCCCTTCTGTCTTCTCCTCTCTCCCTTTCTTTCTTCCTTTTCTCTTTCTCTTCTTTTTCTCCTTTTCTTTTCCCTCCTCCTTCCCCTTCCTCTTCCCCTTTTGCTAAGAACAACACAGAGTAATTTTGATTATATCTGTTGCATTTTAAACTTTTGAGTTGCTGCACAGGGACACTTAAAACTTTTCTTAAAGTCAATTGGAATTAGTATTCTGTGCTCACAAATTAGAATACGAGTAATCTTCAAATGATGAGAAAATATGTAGACTCATAAGTGGATATTAAGCATTTTGTCATTTGTTCTTGTGAAGTTATCTGATGTATTGGGTTTTCCTGGCCAGATGTTGGTAGCAGGAGAGCCTTGAGAGGCTATGTCTGTGACAAGATGATAGAAGCTTCCCCTAAGTTTGGTAGAGCCAATAGCAGCTGGCTCCAAAGATGGACCCACCATTGGTCAAGGCTGACCCTATCAGTAGTAATAGCAATACCTGTGTGAAAACACATTTAAGAAGCAGGGAAAAAACCCAACAACTGCAGAACAACTGACAGAAGAAGAGAGAGGAGTGAGAATATGTGAAGACATGAAAGTCAGTGAAGAAGATGTGGGAGGATGTACTCCAGGCATTGGAGCAGAGACTTCCCTGAGCTGTGGTGAAGACCATGGTGAGGCAGGCTGTCCCTCTGCAGCCCATGGAGATGATGGGATGTAGATGTCTACCTGTGACCCGCACAGGACCCCACACCAGAGCAGGTAGATGCCTGAAGAGGGCTGTGACCCCATGGGAAGCCTGTGCTGGAGCAGGTTGCTGCCAGAACCTCTAGCCTGTGGACAAATAGACAGAAGTTCACATGAGTACAACTTATCTGACAGGAGTTTTGTGACACTCTGAGGGACTCACGTTGGAACAGTTTCCCCTGAAGGACTGCACTTCATGGACAGAGGCTCACGTTGGGGCAGTTTGTTGGGAAATGCCTCTCATGAGAGGACTCACATTGGAGGAAGTGTGTGAAAATCATCTCCTGTGACAGAGACCCCACAATGGTCCATGGGAAGGGTAAGGAGCCCTCTCTTGAAGAAAGAAGGAACAGTGAAGACAACATCTGAGGACTGACTAAAAGCCCCATTCTCTGACCTCCTGTGCTACTCACGAGGAGTAGGTGGATAAACCAGGGTTGATGCCGAGACAGGGAAGAAGGGATGGGTGAAGGAAAGCATTATTTTTCAGATCTGCTTTTATTTCTCATTACACTTCTCTGATTTGATTGTTAATAAATTTAATTAACTTCCCTAAATCAAGTCTATTTTGCCCAGTACAGTAACTGCAAATTATCTCCCTGTCCTTACCTCAGACCTATGTGGCTTTCTTTATATTTTCTTCCCCCATCTAGCTGAGAAGAGGGAGTGATAAAGCAGCTGTGTGGGTATCTGGCTGACAGCCAGAGTCAAAGCACTACACCTGACTATTTTTTTTGTTTTCTGTGCTGTTGTTTACAGCAAAATCACAGGTGGATCAACCTTTCATATAGACACACAAATTCCACCACAACTCCAACTGTGTCCCTGTTCTTTCCATCCTATAGAAATACATAGTAAAAATCAGAAACTAAAATTAGAAAGAGCAAAGAAAAGCTTGTTGCTTGCCAGTTGGTCCCCAGACTACACTGTTGCACAGTGTTATTCCATTCCAGATACAAGATTTAGTATTTGACCTTTTTTGAATTTCATGAGGTTTCTGAAAGATCGTTTTTGCAGCCTATGGACATCCCACTGAGTCACAGTCTTACCTCTCTCTCAATTTATGCTATCTAGAAACTTTCTGAGAGAAAGTTATCACCCATCATCTTATAGTACACAGGGAGAAGGATGTTCCATATAATTCCTCTCACTATGAATGAAAAACAGCCTGCCATAGGCTCATTACCAAAAACTAACTGAAAGAAAAGTGAATTAACCTGTAAGTCATTACCCCTCTGGGTTGTTTTTTAATGATATTATTTCTTTCTATTAAAGATTTTATTTCCTTTGAGAACACCATTCACATTTATTTGTAGTAATATACAATTCTGTGGTCCACTACCAGTGTTTCTACAGGGGTACATTGGAAGAGCTGTCCTTCTTGGAAGTGTTACCCAATTGTAGTTTGGGGTGGTAAAAAATTAAAAAGTAGACTTGAATGAAAGTAAGTTAATTATGCTGGAGGTTCAAGTTTTCTCAAAGTTCTGCATTACACAGCCTCTACCTAGTGCTATGAATTTGTCATATCTCACAAAATGTATTTAGTTTCTTAAATCTGTACTTCTCAGGTTTGTGTGACTTTCTGACAGTAAAACCTTGTCTCTTTGCTTGTACAAATTTTTAATTATTATTATTACAGAAAGATGCCAGAAAAAACATGCACTATCTGTAAACTTACAGGCAAAACAAAAAGTCACGTTTATCATAATTAAGATAATAACTTTGAATAATTTTATGCGTATATCTGGAGTTGATAACTGTGTCTATTAAAAACATTCAATGACATGATAGTCTTCATTGTAAAGAAGTATGAAAATAGTATTCCCATTTTTAACATATAGAAAAACACTAAGTTTACAAAGAAAGCTCATGGCATTTTCCAGAACTACAAGGCTTTGTCTTTACTCCAGAAACAGGTAAATACTGACCTTTCTGTAGCAGTCAGAATAATACATCAGAGGAACCCACGGTGTATCAGCATCACATGGTTTATATTTTAAAGCATATTTATCACAACTGAGTCAAACAGGGCAAAATTCACAAAAGAATCTGTAATCTACAGTCGAGCATTTGGGACACTGGCAGCTCAACAATTATTTGGCTTCTCTTGTGTAAGCATATGTGTTTATTATTTTATTTATTTATGTGAGATGTGTACACACAAGTTCTACTTTGGAGGCTTATGATATAAAAGCTCTGCATGTGATTTACTAAAAACGAATGATGTAGCAAAAAGAAGATTATACTCCCTCATAATGACATGGGGTGTTTGTCAGAGCCAGGAAATGGAATACTAACTAGTAGATTTGTGAGAGCTGCTAGCCGAAGAGCTATTTAATATAAGCTGACTTTACTCCCCTTCTAGATGGGGAGCCTATTTTCCTTCCTTTTTAGTGTATTTTGTACCTTTCAGATGTTATCTTGCCTGATCTCCTTAGGCTTTATCTTCCCAACCTTTTTCAATACATTCCACTGAGAAAGCAGATGAGAGGAACAGGTCTACTGGGACAAGTGTGCTGTGGTCAAGGCCTCAGAATTGCTGCTTTCTAATGGACTGGTGTTATTTAAACCAAGAGAGAAGCAAATATGTCCTGGAGGTTATCAACCACGCAGCTGGTCCCCTGGTGGAGGGGGTACTTAGGCAGCAGACATCTGGAACTGGGCTGCAATGTAATAGCTTGGGGTCACTTAAGGATTCAAATAGATTCAGACATGTCAATTCTATGATTATAGAAGAAGATGGTGTTGAGAAACCTCTGACCACGACAAGGTGAAATGGTGTAATCAGAACAATAGTCAGGAGAATATCTTTCAGGAATAACTCCTAACCTTGTACATGTTTTTAACACATTGCAATCTGAAAGCTTAAGGGAATCTTCCAGCTATATTCAGCATTGGTACAGACTTACCTTGAGCGCTGTGTGCAATTCTGGGCTCCACAACTTGAGAAGGATGTGAAAGCCCTTTAATGCAAACAGTGGAGGGCAGCAAAGCTGGTGGAAGGGCAGAAAGGGATGTCCTGTGAGTAGTGGCTAACGATTTTGAGTTTATCAAGTTTGTTTAAAAGGAGGCCGAGGGGTGACCTCATTCCTTTCTGCAGCTTTCTGAGAAGGGGTTGTGGAGACGGAAGTGCTGAGCTCTTTTGCCAGGTATCCAGTGATAGAACAGATGGAAATGGTTCAAAGCTGCACCAGAGGAGATTTAGGCTGGAAGTTAAGAAGCATTTCTTTACGAGACGGTGCTCAGACACTGGAACTGGCTTTCTGGAGAGATGGTCAGTGCCTCAAGCCTGTCAATGGTTGAAAGACGTTTGGACAATGCCCTTAACAATGTGCTTTCAGTTTTGGTCGACCTTGAATTAGTCAGGCAGCTGGACTAGACATTCATTGTGGATCCCTTCTAACTGAAATAGTCTGTCTTCATAGACTCATAGAAACATGGAATGGCATAGGCTGGAAGGGACCTTAGAGATCATCTAGTCCAACCTCCCTGTCATGAGCAGGGATGCCTCTCAACTAGATCATGATACTCAAGGCTCCATCCAACTTAGCCTTGAACATCTCCAGGGAGAGGGCAGCCACAACATCTCTGGGCAATTTATTCCAAAGTCTTGCCATGTCTTATTCTAATTGAATCACAGTGGGAGTCACAGCTATGACAGGATTTCAATTCAATTTGTACCAGAAAAAAAGTTAATGAGAATCATCTTTTTTTAGTTTACCATCCTTTCTTTTGACTCTATGAAATACAAGACCACACCACACAATGATCAGCACTATAAAGCAGTGAATCTCACTGGTTTCAATGGCATTTTTCTTAGAGAAAATCTATCACACTCACATTGCCAGAATCAGACCTACCTGTTTCAAGGACTTTTAGGCAAAGAGTAAAGAGTATAAGAAGGACTCTAGGAATTATGTTTCTCTGTACTAAAATACCTAGAAATGAGACACCTAGCTCCTGCAGTGGGAACATTAACACTAAGATAGATACATTTTTTCCGTTTGCCACAAGCTAAGAATTGGCTTGGTCATTTTTTTTCTAGCAGAAGATACTGGAAAACCTTTCCTTCAACAACTCCTTTATTCTGTAGTTGTGACTTCAAACTTCCTCTTGTGATCCTCAGAAGCTGGCTTTTACTACAGGGTTAGAGTCTTACAGAAGTCAAGAAAAGGAGAAAAAATCTCCCCATGTTAAATTCAAAATGAACTCAAAATATGAACAAGAGTTTGACAATAACAAAGACAGTAGAAAGGAGGGGGAAAAAAAAGAAAAAAGTAATAGGAATGGTGAAAAGTGAAGCTGATAGATCTGGTAACTAAGAAATTAAGAAAGTCAAGTGTAAGGCAGTAAAGACAGCGAAATAAAGTTCATCCTGATCAGTGTAATGAGAAACAATTTTACGACTGAAATATCTTATTTTGTATGATAGTATACACAATTGCTTTGAATAAAGTTCATCCTTGAAACAAGAAATAAAATAATAAGTAAAAAGAAAGAATAAGAATATATTTTTAGTGTAACTTTCTTTTCCTGCTCTCTACATATTTGTAAAAAAAGATGTAAATCTTTCTTACTTTCTCTGCATGGGACATGTAGAGTCTTAATTTATTTGAGATGTTGAAGAGGAAGTAGTAAGAAAAAAGATTATTACTGTGATTGCTGTTATCATTATAGTTACCATAATAATCACCATCACTAGCAAATACACAAACGGTGCTAACCAGTCATTTTGATAGCTGTATTAAACAGGATGTTGAGTAAACAGAAAAAAAAATCGTACAATTTGTTTAATGCTGTGCTTTTGCTTGTAATTCTAGTGATAACACTGAATTGCTGTACTTGGAAGAATGTTCCTTGAAAAGGATTCACTAGGAAACAACTTATATTAATTACATGTACACAATAACATCGCACATAGAAACATAAAATCGTGGAATGGTTTAGATTGCAAAGGACCTTAGAGAACATCTAGTCCAATCTCCCTGCCATGGGCAGGGACGCCTCTCAATTAGACCAGATTGCTCAAGGCCTCATCCAGCATGGTCTTGAACACTTCCAGGGAGGGGGCATCCAAAACCTCTCTGGGCAATCTATACCAGAGACTTGCCACATTCATACTGACGAATTTCTTCCTTATATCCAATCTAAGTCTATTGTTGTTAAGTCTTCTCTTTTCTCTTCAGCCTTTTCTAGGCTAAACAATCCCAGCTCCCTCAGCCTTTACTCATAGCAGAGGTGCTTCAGCCTCTGGATCATCTTTGTGGCTCTCCTCTGAACTCGTTCCAGCAGATCTGTATCTCTCATAGAATCACAGAATCGTAGAATCATAGAATCATAGAACCATAGAATGCCCTAAGATGGAAGGGACCTTAGAGATCATTTCAATCCAGCCTCCCTGTCGCCAGTGACGACAGCTCTCAACCAGATGCTGAAGACATTTTAAATTTTAATATCAAAATTTCTGTAATAATTTCTTACTTACCTTTATTTACTGATTCTACTTAAAAAAAAAAAAAGAAAAAAAAAGTTGTCATTGCCAGGGAGGTACCTGAATACAAAAATTCAATAGAAATTAGATTTGGAAGTTCTACCAGTATAGAACTATGCCTCTGAGTTTATGGACCCGTATATCCATCTCATCAAAGGCTTATATTCTTGCAGTGATTTGTAGGCCTATGATGACTAGTTTCAAAATATATTAAGATGCATTCTCTTAATTTATCAATTTAAAAAATATCTACATTTTAACCACTTATCAAATTTGTGAAATCACCCTTAAATCTTACCTTGTTCATGGGTTTTATTAAGTTAATGTTTTCTTAATCATAGTTAATCAAGCAATCAATTTCGAAGAAAGATATATGTCCAAGTAAGTTTAGCTCAAACTCCTGGTATTAGATGGCATCTCCAAGTTACTAGGAATAACAAATTTCCAAGACATGATTTAACTAGTTGATAGTAGCGCATCTAGCAGAAGTATATCCTGAAGATTGGAATGGGGGAACAGATAAGTTCTGTGGAAGTCTCTGAAGATAGGTTACAGATGACCTGTAAAATGGATAATGATGTCTGTCATCAGATCCACTAGTACAGTTAGGGCCTTTGATAAAGTCAACAGAGTTACAACAGTATGAAATTAGTATAGATGAAAAGAGATTCAGCCTCCCAGAGTGACTGAAATTTTAGACATTCACCATGAAGAAATTCCAAGTACTTTAAGGTACCAGTTTTCTCTTAGACATTAAAAGTTTAAGTCTCTAAATTCTTGATCTGTAAAGAGGAGTACTAAACTTTGTTCAAATGAGTATCAGTGAATCTGACTTATGATGTGGTATGTCATTCAATGTATGTATGCTGTTTAAATAAAAACCAAATAACTATGCAGTGTCTTCTATGTGTCTGTCTATCTGTCTCTGTTTTATCAGAATTTCTCTGAAATATATGAATCTTGTCACTTTAAAAATTCAATAACTTTCAGCTTAGGAATTTTCTAGTAGCCAGGAGATATTAGCTACCAATGCATGAAAAAGGACAAGGGTCATCAGTTGTCATTTTGAACTTGGAAGCACATCCTCTGGCAATGACAGATCCTAGCAGCAGAATTATAAACCAATGCAAGCAGGATGGATCAACAGTTAAAAAGTGTCTTGAAGACTGGGCCCAGAGAATGGTGATGAATGATACTGCATCCAGTTGGCATCTGGTGACCAGTGGTGTCCCCCAAGGATGAGTCAACATCTTTATTGACTATCTGGATGAGGGCATTGTGTCTACCTTTAGTAAGTTTGCAGATGATACCAAGCTGGAAAGGAGCATCGATCCGCTGGAGGGTAGGAAGGCACTGCAGAGGGACATGGATGGACAGGCTGGGTCAGTGGGCTGAGGCCAACGGGATGAAGTTCAACGAGACCAAGTACAGGGTCCTACACTTTGGCCACAATCACCTCCTGCAGAACTACCGACTGGCGGAGAAGTGGCTGGAGAGAGGCCCCACAGAGAGGGACCTGGGAGTGCTGGGTGACAACCAGCTGAATATGAGCCAGCAGTGTGTCCAGGTGGCCCAAAAGGCCAATGGCATCCTGGCTTGTGTCAGGAACAGTGTGGCCAGCAGGAGTAGGGACGTGACTCTGCCCCTGTGCTCGGCACTGGGGAGGCCTCACCTCGAGCCCTGTGTGCAGGTCTGGGCCCTCACTGCTAGAAAGACCTTGAGGGGCTGGAGTGGGTCCAGAGGAGAGCAATGAGGCTGGGGAAGGGACTGGAGGGAAAGTCCTGAGAGGAGAGGCTGAGGGAGCTGGAGAAGAGGAGACTCAGGGGGGACCTTCTCACTCTTTACCTCTCCCTGCAGGGAGGATGCAGTCAGGTGGGGTCGGGCTCTTCTCCCAGGCAAATAGCGACAGGATGAGAGGGCCCGGCCTGAACCTGCGTCAGGGAAGGTTTAGGTTGGGTATCTGGAATCACTTCCTCATGGAGAGGGAGATCAAACATTGGAATGGACTGCCCAGGGAAGTGGTGGAGTTACTGTCCCTGGAGGTGTTTAGAGAGAGGCTGAATATGGCACTTAGTGCCATGGTCTATCTGATGTGGTGATGTTTGGACATAAGCTGGTCTTGATCACAGAGGTCTTTTCCACCCTCAAGAATTCTGTGATTTTGTGATGATCCTGTGAAGAAAAATCATTGCCTCCCAGGAACCACTATTTCCTTTTGAAGTGACTTCTGAAATTTAATACTCAGTAATAGTATTCTAACTGAGGGGGTCTTAACTGATATCAAGGTCTCATATTGATGGACATATGATTTCACTTGCCTGGAGCCCAAGTCCCTGGCACACTGAAGCCCACAGGGCTGTCCTCCTTGTCTGCAGTCACTTGTATGTATGCATTACTCCTTGCTCTTGTCCTGCTTGCAGAAGTTTGAAATACAGAGTCAGTAGCTTAGAAAGAAATATATTTTACAGCATTGTCTGATTTCAGTAAAGACTTCTTAAAGCCTCTGCTTTCAGTGGAGAAATGCAGTTTCTTCAATATAAATACTGTATTTCGATGGTATGTAATAAGGCCTTGTCATTAGGAGCTGTAAGGTGATTATTTGACCTATTCTGGTTTTTGAACTGTATTATGTCTTTCATTTAAATTTAACAGCTTTTCGATTTTTTTCTTTTAAAAACCAAGGAAATTACCTAACAAAGATGCAAAGAAAATGCAACAAAAATAGGCCAAATGAAAATCTGCTGAGGGCAGCAGGGAACATTTGGCTAATTTGGGAATGCCTTGGCTCTTGTTAGTATATTTATCTTCAGATCCTCCTAGAGATTCTGCTAAGGCACATGGAGAGCAAGGTGATCCAAGACAGCCAGCACAGCTTCACCAAGGGCAAGACCTGCCCTGCCTACCTTGAGATTTTTAACAATGGAGTGACTGCATCCGTGGACAAGGGAAGAGCAATGGATGTCATCTACCTGGACTTCTGCAAGGTCTTTGGCACAGTCTCCCACAACATCCTGTTGTCTAATTTGGAGAAATATGGATTTGATGGCTAGACTGGTGGATAAGGCATTGGCTGGATGGTCACACCCAGAGGGTTGTGCTCAACAACTCAATGTCCAGATGGACTGAGATGACAAGTGATGTCCTTCAAGGGTCCATGGAGGGACCAGTACTGTTCAATATCTTCATCAATGACATAGACTGTGGGATTGAGTATACCCTAAGAAAGTTTGCAAATGATGCCAAGATGACTGACGTGGTCAACATAACAGAGGAATAGTATATCCTCCAGAGAGACCTGGACAAGCTGCAGAACTGCAGCCTTGTGAAACTGATGAGATCAACAAGGCCTAGTATAAGGTCCTGCATCTGGGTTGGGGCAATCCTAATTATCAATAAAGGCTGGAGGATGATGTGCTAGAGAGCAACCCCACAGAAAGAGACTTGGGGGTGTTCATGGACAAAAAGCTGGATGTGAGCCAACAATGCGTGCTTGCAGCCAAGAAGGCCAATTGTATCCTGGGCTGCATCAGAAGCAGTGTGGCCAGGAGATCGAGAGAGGTGATTCTGCTCCTCTGCTCTGCTCTGATGAGAACTCACCTGGAGTGCTGCCTCCAGCTGCGGAGCCCTCAGCACAAGAAGTATGTGGACCTGTTGGAGTGGGTCCAGGAGTGGAGCCTCCACCACCTTTCTGGGGAACCTGTGCCAGTGTTTCACCATCCCCATAGCAAAGAACTTCTTCCTGATACCTAGTCTAAACCTGCCCTGCTGTAGTTTAAGACCATTGCCCCTTGTCCTGTCGCTACACTTTGTCTCTCTCACCAGCTTTCCTACAGGCACCTGCAGGTACTGGAAGGCCACTCTAAGATCTCCTCGGAGCCTTCTCTTCTCCAGGCTGAACAACCTTAACCTTCTCAGCCTGTCCTCATAGAAGCAGTGCTCTAGCCCTTTGACCACCTTTGTGACCCTCCTCTGGACCCACTCCAGCAGGTCCACATCCTTCTTGTGTTGAGGGCTGCACAGCTGGATGCAGCACTCCAGGTGAGGCCGCCCCACAGCAGAGGGGCAGAATCACCTCTCTCGGCCTGCTGGACACATTACTTCTGAAGCAGCCCAGGATGTGATTGACATCCATTGCCATTCCTGTGTCCATTGATGTAGTCACTCCATCGATGTAGTCACTCCATCATAGAAGACTTCTAGGTTGGTCAGGCAGGATTTGCCCTTGGTGAAGCTATATTGGCTGTCTTGGATCACCTTTGCTGCCCTCCTTTTGCCTTAGAAGACCCTCTAGGAGGATCTATTCTTTGGTCTTCCCAGGCAGAGAGGTGAGGCTGACTGGTTGGTAGTTCCTGGGATTCTCCTTTCTATATTTTTTAAAGACAGATGTAATGTTTCCCTTCCTCCAGTCACCAGGGACTGCACCTGACTGCCATGATGTTTAAAATATCATGTATAGTGGCTTGGTAACTACATCAGCCAATTCCCTCAGGCTTCTGGGATGCATCTCATCAGGTCCCATAGACTTATGTATGTTCAGGTTCCTCAGGTAATCATGAACCTTATCTTCACTTACAGTATGAGGGACTTTGTCAGCTTGGTCCCCATCCTGTGGTCCTTCAGCACGGGAGATGTGAAGAGATAGCTTGCCAATGAAGACTGAGGCAAAAAATGTATTGAGAACATCAGCATTCTCCTCATCTCTTTCTACTAACTTTCTGTCCACAGTCATAAAGGGGGACACACTTTCTTTAACCTTCCTTTTCTGGTTCACATACTTCTAGAAGCCCTTCTTATTATTCTTTGCAGCTCTTGACAGATTTATCTCCAGTCTCATCTTGGCCTTCCTAACCTCATCCCTACGCATCCAGGCAATAACCCTGCTTGAACTGCTTGTGGATTTTCTTCTTGCTCTTTATTATGTCCAGAATATCTCAATTTAGCTATGCTAGTCTCTTCCCTTCTTTGCCTGATTTCTTATGCTTAAGAATAAAAAGCTATTGTGCTCTATGGAAAGCATCTATAAATATCTGCTATCTCTGTTCTTCTTCCTTGTCCCTGAGGACCATTTCTCAGAGGGTCCTATTGACTAACCCTTTGAAAAGCTGGAGGTCTACTTTCCTAAAATTCAGGGTCCTGAGTATGGTCCTCATCTGACTCATGCTCCTTAAGATAAATAGGTTTTTTTTGATCAAACTGTTATGATATATCAGCTTTGTTTACCTGATCATTTAAGATGCCTTCTGGAGGACTCTAAATGGGGATTAGGTTCCCCTTGATCCTGAAATACTAATATTCTGAGTGATAGGTCCTAGCCAGCACATCTCTTACTAAAACATAATAGTTGTAAGTTTAGGGTTGTTTGGTTTGTAGTATTAGCTGACACCAAATTTGAGCAAAGATGAATTAAATTTTGGGCTAGTCTAAAAAAATTATTTGCGGGGTGGAAATTATTAAAATGAAATTGAAATATGTCATTGGCTTTATGGAAGAGGAATCTCAAATTATATTATCATAAAGGTAAAAAGAAGAACAAGTATGTATATTTGCAAAATTTTTCAACTCAGTTTTTCTCCTGCCTTTACACCTTTCTTCTTCCTTTATAGCATTGTCTTTCCAAGTTGTTTTGTTGGGTTTTTTTTTTTTTGACATCATTAGATATCTCTTCAGCTAGTCTCCTTAATTCAATAAAATTTCTTCATTTTCTTTCAAGTTTTGACCAGACATTCTTACTAACAATCATGACCAACTTTCCTCCACCTCTAACATAATTCTTTTTTTGGTACCTTTCTATTATAAACGTGCATCCAAACCACTAATCTATTGTAAAAGCCAAACACGCTCATCTGCTCTTTGATTTTGTGTAATTACCTTACTAACTTTCTCAGGCTAACAGTGGCATTCAGCTACTCATTAAATTGGAATATTGTTGTTTGTGAAATCTAGGCAAGAGCTGACATCTCCTGACTTCTGATTACAATGCTGAAAACTAGTATTTCACTTCTTCACTTTTTCCTCCACTCCTTCCTCTATCTCTCCTTCCCCTTTACCTCCCTTCCTCACAGACAAAACCTGCTGCATTATTCAGGTCTCCTTTACATGCTATCTGTTGGGGTTTTTTGTCTGTATGTGAGACTTTGAAGATCTGTAGTTCTTTTCAACATTCAAGCTCTCTGGACCCCTTACTTGTATGCAGTGCTATGCTACTTGAATTAGTATTACCCTTCAAAGACTGATATTTCACAGTGACAGCAACCACTGAGTAGTGAGGTTAGTCAAAGTTGTTATTGCCAAAATGCCTTTTGTTTTCACATGCTTTCTGTCTTTGCAAATAAAAGAAATGTTTGATTGAAAAATTGCCATGTCGTCAGCAATGAATTTTGCATTTCCTTAAAAGAACAAGATTTAAAAACAGTTTTGGAGAGCTTGTTCTTTATGTTGTTGTGATTTCTTTTCTTAATGAGCAGAGCAATGTCTGATGTGATAGCTGCTACATTGTGCAGTAAATGGAAGAAAATATAAATATCTAAAGTTCTAAGGTCAAAAATTTGTCAAATGTTCAAAATACTTAAAAATAAATAACTCTGCATTAACAAAATTGTTAAGGTAGTCTTTTCAGTCATGGAACTACTCTTCTGTTGTGTTATTTTTATTTTTTTTTCCCAAAAAACCCCTCAGCAAATACATACTAGTAGAAGCTCTACATGCAATATTAATGAAATGTTAAATTAGAGACACTGACGTTAGCAGGAATTTTGATTTGGCTTATTTCTTGAGCAAGACTTCTTTGCAAGAATTGAATCTCCTTTCAGTAACTTTCTTTTACCCCTAACCCCGTTACTTCTGGTCCTGAAGTATTAGGATTTAAAACACAGTTAGTTCAGTAATTATATACTTGAATTCCTTTCATAACCTTAGGTAAATATTGTCTTGTCCTGATGATTTGTTTCTTTATATGTCTAAAATCTCCTGTGCTGACACTTCAATTTGAGACTGACATTCAAACAAAGAAAAGCAACAGAATTTCCCTTCTTCACAGTGAGCATGGATATGGAGAATTAATTTTCCTTTTCTGTTATGACATTATCTTCCTTGTATGATTCTTCAACATCTCAATCATTTGTAAATTCTATATACTCTCTGGCAAGTTTCTTGCTTTTTGATAGATATGAATAACTTTCGTTATTACTTTTTAAAAATTTATTTATTTTAGAAACTTTTGCAGCTTGTTTTTCACACTAATCTTTTCATCCTATTTTTATTAAGTTTTAACATTTAACTTGTCCACAGTCAAGCTTTTTTGCTATTTTCATTGAATGCACATGCCTTCCACTTTTGAAGGATATTGATTTATTTCTAAACTAAAACAGAGAGGGGGTACTTCACTTTGAAGGATGACATAAATGGAAAAAAATTTGCAGAAAACAGGAGAAAGAAGGGCTGTTTGCTTAAAAGAATGAATTTCATAGGGTATAAAAGTGCGGTAATTGGAAATAGATAAGATAAATTGTGTAGTTAAATTTACACTATTTCTAACGTCAGGTTATGAAGCAAACATAGGCCTCAAGGATGTGGTTTTTTCATTCCATCTCCATATTTGCAGCAGCTACACCTTCGATGAAGGGCACTGTGCATTCTTTACTCCCTCCCACAACACTATTCCCTGTAAAATCCCTGATGGCAGCTTGAACACCTTTGTACAGCAACACAAAGTCATGTCTTGGCTACTTTAGACCAGTTGTACTTTATAGCCTGCTTGTATTATCTATAATATTTCCCAATAGCTCAGAGCTCCTGTAAGAGTTCTAGTCATTAGAACTAAATTTCACAACAACCTAGAACCTATAATTCAAAGCTATCATTTTCTAAGTTCGTTTGGAAAGGCCTCTGATATTTTAGGCCTTATGCAGCCAATCCCCGTCAATGGAAAGGAAACAAGTTCGGAAGTAGAAATAAATTAATAATTACAGGATACCCCTAGAGACTGAAGAGAAGCCTGATAATTTCGTATATAGAATGCAATTCAATGCAACAGTTTTCTAATACTGACAGCTATTGCCTGTTTGTCTGTTTGATTTAAGTTGTGGTTGGTTTGCATTTTTGTGTTTGGGTTTGTTGTTTTTCCTCTTAAAGTCTTGTTTTCCACAGCAATATTTAAAACAGTGTCATAAAGCTTGTCAGTACATGCTAGCTGTATTTTAGAACTCTTATCTACACTGTAAATCAAACTGGAAGTAAAAGCATAAACAATAGCTGCATATAAATGTAGATCAAGACTTTTTGATGAAAGATTTTAAAGGCAGACACTAAAATGTCATAACTAACTAGATTAACTATGACATTTCTGAAGGTCTAAGCACCTGTAGCTCCTGGTTCTATTAATGCAAGCTGGGAATACTTAGCAGATATTCAAAAAAATCTGTCCTCCTGTTAGTTCTTAATATGAGTTTGGAGTTCAGCTAGTTCTGAATGACGGGTTTGGGTTTTGACTGGAATTTATAGTTTTAGAACATTAAGGGAGCTGCTAACACAATTTCTTGGTATTCCAAAATATTTTGCCATTTCTACTGCGATACTATTAATAAAATAAAATAAATTATATACATTCATCTAGCTATTGCTACTAATGATTGTAACTGATTTGATGCCTTCACTTGACCAGCCATTCCCCACGAGATATTTTCTTTATTTATCTAATGGGAATGTTCCATTATGAGATGTTTCAAGGTAACTCATGACATTGTTCTTGCTTTGTAAACTGCACCGAAATCCATATATTCCTGTTTTTGTAGAACAATTTGCTGGACCTAGACTATCATGGTGTCACTGTATAATAGGATGTGTGTCTGTGAGCATGAGTGGGAAATGGAAGACCTGCTTGAGCAGCGGAGGATGCAATGTTCTTTAAAGTACCTGTCATTGATTACAGTTACCTCCTTTCTATACAATAGTTTGAGTTTTGAACTTTTGGGGAAGATAATATAACTTGACAATGCCACTTATTTCAATTGCTAACTGCTGGTGGCAAAAGAAGACTATTATGCACACATATAAATGCTATCATAATGGATGCTCTAAGAATGCTTAGTAATGCAAAACAAATAATAAGATGAGGAAATTTTAATGTTGTGGGAAAATACAGATATCTCAATGCTAGTATTTCTTTGTCACTAATCAGAATGAAAATAAAATGAAATACAATAAAATCTGAACTATTTCTTTAGAATGAAACATTTGTTTAATCACTTTTTCAATGAATTGTGTTTGTATTAAACCTGAAATGAGCGGTTTCATGCTGATTATCTTCACTTAATGCAGTCTCAATGATTCAGGTAAATGGAATTTACTTTTTCCAGTGGCATGTACTCCTCCAACGGTCTACATCTCCATGATGAACCAAATCATATGTGATTGCTGATAAATTACATCACTCAAAGACTCATTTCATTATGAACAGCATAGCTCATCCACTCACAGTGAGTATGGGGTAATCAGAATTATACTTTCTGGTATGTTGTGGAGCACAAAAAAAGAAAGTTTCTTTCAGGAAAAAGTAATCCAAATCAGCAGAACAACTCTAAAGCATAACCTTCAGCTGACTGTGTCTCCATGTTCCAGTGATCCCTATGATTCATCAAATCTTCTGCTCAACTTTTTAAATTCTATAAATATTTCTTCTAGCAGTTCATCAGAGATGTAACTAATTCATACGTTTTCATAAAAAACATTTTCTGTTCAAACACAAATTAAAAATAAACCACATAAAGTCTCCACAGGACTTGAAATTCTTAAATTATTTGGATAATTGATTAGTTCACACTATTTCTTTCTACAACAGCTTACATAATTACATTTAAATAAAGCTTCCTAAGTGATATCATAACATAAATAATTTGAACATATCACCAAACCACTACCATAAGAAGATGAAATCAATTTCAAGGTTGGGAGGAGGGTTAAAAAAAATAAATATATTTTTCCTGTGAATCTATCTAGTTGACTCCTATATCTAAGTAAACTACCCACACAGGCACGGGGCAGAACTGGTATACATTCCCGACTTTTTTCTCATTTTTGCACCTGAATAACAAACATTTCTCCCATCCTTGGCATTGACTGTTGCTCCTGTAATTGCCTTCTCTGTTATGAGCCTTTTTTTCCCCTTTCTCTATAAAAGAAATTACAGCTTGTCTCTGTAGAAGATAAAACCTGAGTAACTGCTGTACCACAGAAATGTAGCAGGTTTTGCAATAATATGAAGACAGGAAGATATGCGACTTGTGGGCAATTAAATACACTCGACACAGCAGCCCATCAGAGAGTCACTTATTTTTAACTCCTTTTGGTTATTCCTCTTTATAAAGGGCTTTAGCCCTCCAGCTTCTCTCTAAAGAAACTTTGAGACTAGCCATGACAGGACTCACGTTGTTAAGCCTGCTGGGTAGCTCCAGTACAAAATGTGATGACAGAGTTACCCACAGAGAGAGCTGTCTTATTTATCCCCATGCTGGCAAACTGATGCACTCCTAGAAGAAGTAGCTTTCCCTGTAATCATTTGTATTATTATTTATAACAAATTACATGTCAAGGACACAATGGCAAGTTGGTGCATCCTATTAATTTTTGTATGAGGAGTGGGGGGAATAAAAGGCAGTGAACAAGACACACAATGCAATTTATTTTACCTGTGGACTGAGAAGTCCTTCACTTTTAAACTTTCAAGAGGCAGACAGAGAAGGAAAGAGACAGACTTAAGAGATGTAGGAGGGGAAAATGGGAGTCTGAGGCTTGGAGATGTATCAAGTATGGATATGAATTAAAATAGTACCTTTAATTCCACTATATTTACTAAGGTAAAGTTGTTTTCCAGAGCAAAAAAAAAAACCACAAATCCACTTGTTAAATGTGTATGTTTCAAGATATTAATCAATGAACTTTTAGGATGAGAGAAAACCATCTCTACTAATGTACACTAGTAGATGTTATTCATTTTTTAAGAGACTGGGGTAACATTTTCTGTGTTTAACAAGAAATTGCTGTAAGTCATTAGTTTCAAGGTTTATGTAAGAGTTACTTCTATGAGAAATTAATGGTAGGATTATATGCTTAACTAGAAGAAGTGAAGACAGAGGCAGTAATGAACAAAGTTTAAGCATTACAATGAGTCCAGTAAGAAATCAAGTACAAGAGAAGAACAATGTGAAAATATTTGTGAAATAATTAGGGGTAGGGGGAAAGAAAACTTGAACTCTGTGGCCTGCGTAAACTTAAGAGGTCACACAAGATAACTGCAATTGTCCTTCTTGGCCTTAAAATCCATGAATCTGTGAATGAATGACACTGGGACAAAAGCTGAAACAAGGTTCAAAAATTGCAGATCCAAAGTCAAACTCATCAGTGAAGACTTATGAAAAGACATGATTGATGACTAACCTTGTCCTTAGATTGTGTGTGAGGCTACCTTTTTTTAAAAGTGACACTTGTCACTTTTCAGTCTTACCAAGAGGAGAAGAAAAAAATATATATAATCTTTGTCAACCTCTTTTTTTTCTTCAGGTTTATTGCAAGTATAAACTGTACTGCACCATGAAAAAGTACAGTGTCACCTTGGGTCCATCAGACTCCACACTAAAAGGTTAAACGGATTTCTTAGCTTAGCTTGATCCAAAGAGGAAGAGTACCCACACGATACAGCCTGCACAGATTAATATTTTTTTTTCTTTTATTTTCCTTGCAATTGCAAACAAAGTTTACAGACAAATAATGGACATTGCATTCAGCTCAGCAGCACAAAGGTAATTGTATCAATAAGTTCCAAAGATGTGAAGGTTCTTTCAGTGGATGATTTGCAGTGCTAAGCATTATGGTTCCAAAGAGATTCACAGATTGAATGTTGATACATATGAGGTGGCTAGACATTCAGCTATATTATCTGTGCCAAATTGGGTGGAGTTGTTCTCACTGAGCCTTTTTTTAACCTGCTAGACTAAGCATTTCCTTTTTCCTCTTCACTTTCAAACCCAGTCTTATTACATCTCTTTCTCTTTTTCTCCTTTATCACTCCCTTGGCTGTGCTGCTACACTCTTCAACTTGACTGTTCTTTTAAAATTCTGCAACTGCATAGATTTAAGATAAGAACACTGAGAGAAGGATGGGCTGTTTATGTCTGTAAGGGAGCTAGTGAGAAACTTTACTGGTTTCTATTTGTTTTTGTGGGTTTTTTAGAGTAAAAAGTAAATAATGCTACAACGTTTCTGGTATCAAGACTAAGAGTATCTTTCATCCTGGAGTTACTGCTGCTTTCTGGATGAAAACCAGTCAAACTCATCCTGGCTTGGAGAAAGCATGTACGAAAAAAGAATTCTGCTGGAGAGAAAGACATCAGTTTATAACTAATACAGCAAAGTAATGTCTTTATATCACTGGTTAAACAGCCTGACACTTCAGTTGCTTGGATACAAATGTTTAGAGACGACAGAGGCAAAACTCTGTTACTAGTACCTTGTAACTACATAGCTGCTGGATTTGGATTCATTTAAACTTGTACGGCATGGAAAACAAGCCAACAGAGAAGTAACTACAATTAGGGAACTGTTTCCCATGATACTTGTGAGCTCTGTACTGAGCTGGATGGTCAGACACATCATGAAAACCAAACGCTTAAAATTCGTATGTCACTCCATAGCTGCAAATGACTGCTTACAAATCTAAAATGCAGATGGAACAAAAGTTTTGCAGGACTTGCATGTTCACTTACAGTAAGTCCATATGTGAATGAAAAGGAGTCAAATGCAAAAAATATCTCTACTTCTACCTCTGTATCTGATTAATAGAGGGACTGAAAATTAAACACTGGAAACATAACAAGCAATTTCCCTGCCTTGACCAACAATTTGTGCAATAATGACTTCTTTACTTTATTCTAGAATAAACACACTGCTCATTAACCGATGCTGCAGTCAAAGAGAGTAGGAACCTGTATCAGATAAACTCTAAATAAGGAATCTAAGGTCTAGGGGATGTGAGAAAGGCACAAAATGAAGCTTCGTGACAAAATTAGCCAGTTAATCCTTATTTCAGAATTTGAACTGCAGAACCAAACAAAACAGGAAAAACAACAACAAAAAAACAGTGAGATGTCACTGCTTGTAGTTATTTCCATTTGTAACAGATTTTTTATCTGAGCTTGAATTTTTAACATTAGAAGGCTGATTTATGTCTCCTTTTTACTTTAAGTGCTGTTTATATAAGAAGTAATAACACCTTTCTATCCTGTCTAGTCTGGGAGATCTTTGACACTGGGTAAAAACTAGGAACAGCTTAATCTAGATGTCCTTCTTCCAAGAGTCTGAGATCTCACCAATTGCTTTACCTTAGTTATCCTCCTACTCCTGGGCCTTTGGTGATGGTCAGAGGAGAACACTTTCTGAAAGAAAAAAGGTTGTATAGATTCTGCTTAATAATTCCTCCTGCTATATAAAAAAAACCCAAAAACACACCCTTCCTTATAACTGCCCAGGTTTTCTTAAGTAGTTGACCTTTGCAAACAGCTTCCCTTACTCTTACAAACAACTCCTGGAATTCTTTTCCCAGGAACCGTGTCCAAAATCTGTGAAAGATATGAAGTCAGAATGACTAAAAAGCTCAGGGTCTGATCTGCAGCAGGTACTTTTTATTAAAGACAACACTTCAGAAGCATGTTTCAGAACTGAATGGATTGGCATTGCAGGTTAACAACAGTTGGACAGTTAACCTAGTTAGGTTAACCCCTGAATTCGTGGTAAATACATACAGGCAATGAGCGCACATTTGACATTATGCATTTGTACTGATGTGTGTGAGTGCATGTGCAGGGAATGGTATATTGTATAACTCCGGTGGCAACTAAAAGTATCATTTCCCCTTCAATATTGGTTTCTGTAATTGTGATTCTCTGTATTAATATAGGTAACAGGCAAAACTTTATCTACAAAGCTCTATCTAGCAAGACAGAAAGTAAGAACGAAAGTGAACAAGGAGCTTCACAGTTTTGACATATAATTCTTCAGATAGGATCAAAGAAGTCCATTTATTGGAAGCTCTGTTAAGTGTCAGACAAAACAATTTAAAGAATTGGAGCTGTTGACAAGATGACACTTCCATTTTGAGGCAACTTTCAAAGTTTTGAAATTTCTTCTCTTCCCACATTTTGTTGAAACATCTATTTTCCTGAAGATTCAAGTTCTGGATTAATGCCCAGAGGAACTTCTGCATTGATGTCTCCCTTTCAAAGAGAAAAAGACAAAAAGAAACAAAAAATAAGACAAAATGAAAAATAAAACTTATTCTGAATAAAACTTTATTGCAACCATTGCAATTAATACTTTGCTTTCAACAAAACAGAGTAGTAGTATGCAATTCAGCTTAATAAAAATATGTCCTGACCAACAACTTTTAACAACTCTTCTCTAAAGAATGCTAAATAAAAAATAAATCTTTGTTTGTGTTATGAACACCATTACAGGTAACGACTAGACCACCATCTGAGAGAAGTTATACAACTGAAGTGAGTGCATTGCTTTAAGTTTGCAGGTTAGTTGGCATCTCTAAGGGGGGACCTTGTTCTGCAAATATAGAGTCACAATTCTTGTCACAAGTGTGTGCTGAAGCTTGTAAGGGGTTTCTTCTGAACCTTTCACACTTCAGCTTTCCACAGAAGATTCATTTACCTTTTCGAAGCAGAACAGAGCTGTTTTCAGATTGTCTTGATTCCAATGGACACTGAGGTACTTTGAGACTAAATTGGGATGCTTTCATCTAAGCAAATTTTCATCTGTCTGTTTGGTAGTGAAAGGTATAAAATGGCACCAGCTGTAAAAAGCTTCATACCCTGTGTTTTGTAGTTCATTAATTACTCCTTTCAGCAGTTTCTGCTCTACTTGTCTCTTATGTCCAATTCTTTAATTAAAACTGTGAAAACCCTAACTAGTTAACCGAAATCTTTCTTAGTTTGTCAGTTTGCGGAACAACTCCACATGCCTGACTAATTAATAATTGGGTATAATGTTCCTATATAATTATTTGCACAAGTGTACAGTGTTTACCATGACCACTCCAACATGTTCTGTGTTTGGGTAACTCTCTCTTTGTAATTGTTGCCCTTGGAGAATACCCACACTTGTCACTGACTGACTTCCCCAGCATCTGTAGCTTACAGCTACCATCCTAGCCCAGTTGCAGTACCCCACTTTGGTTTTGTTTCTTTTTTTTTCCCCCTGCTTCTTTATCTGATACTCATGTTCTCAAATCTCACTCAGTATTTCCTCATTTAACCAGACTCATTTAACTGAGTCCCAAGACAGTGTGGCGTGCCTGGTTTGCACTTACGTTTACATGGGAGGACACCCATTAACCTAATTGCTTTAATGAGTCTGCTATGATCTTTCTGCCCTCAGCCCACATGTATGGAGTACATTTGTGACAACACAGGTGCTTGTAAGGGCTCTTGATGAGATGAAGAATCTAGAATACTGCACTTCAGAAGATATGATTTTAAATATCACATGTGTTAAGGCTTTAAGACACATGTGCTTTATGACTATTTCAAGTCAGGCACTCTGCCAGGAATATGTCACCATGTAACAGTATGACCTTCCTGGAAAAGAGTGTTGTGGAGCAGCTCATAACCCTGGAAGCTGTAGAGAAAACAGCAGCTAGGCCTTGCAAAATGAATTTATGTAAATATTTTGGGAATGATGTTTGCAGAACACACTTAATGCTTGTTTTCTACTGCAGATTGATGTCTTGAGACAACTCCAGCCGCTGTGGCACCCGGACAGGAGGCAGTGTGAGTTGCTGCATTTTGAAGGCTGTTTTGAAGGTCTAATTGTACTCAGTTTATTGAACCTTCCCTGCATCATATATGAGTTTCTAAGAACACGAGTGGCTTCTGGTGTAGTGACAGAGCAGCTGTCTCCTATTCTGGGCTCAGTCTTACAGAAGGAGTCAGGACCAGCTCAGCAGCCTCTGTGAGACCAGGGGCTGTTGGGCCAGAAAAACCGTGACACGTGATACAGGGAGTCCCCAAAAATCTGCTGACATGTTCACTTGCATTGAGGGCAGTTGGAATTAAAGTCCCTCAGCTCTGTGGTGTAGAAGAGGAGAAGCAGGAACTTATGAGGCTTCATGGTCACCACCATGTTGCAAGATACTTCAGAGTGGTTTGCTTACATTTGTTCTGCTGAAACTGTTCCACTTCCTATGAATATTTAAATACTCATTGGGCTGGAGAGAGAAGTAGAAGTGATTCTGTACCTGACCAATTCATTACATGAGGCAGTGGTTTCTGTTCTTCAATAGTTAGAGCAATAAGTTCTCTGATATTGGTTTGTGCATGTTGAGATACATGTAACACTCCCTAAAGTCTAGATAGCTGTTCATGGTGTCACTATTTTTTGTTTTAATTCCCAAATATTTCTATTAAGACAAAAAATATCCATAGAAATTTTGGATATTGTTAGAGAGAAAGTGGATGATTATTTCTATTTCTTAGTTTTTGCCAATAAAAGCAGCAAATGAAGAGGAAATTGAATACAAAAAAAAAAAAAACTGAAAGTTTTTTTTTTTTTTTTAAATCTTACAGTTTAAGGGAGGTAGACTTGTCCATTCCGTGAGTGAGTATACAGCCTGTGAATATTTTTACTACTTCTTCTCCATCAAAATGTTGGAAATTAAAAACAAGGACAAATTTACAACAGCTCAACCCTCACAAAACCAACCCAACCCAAAACAACAACAATGAGAAAATACAAAAGAGATCTATTTGAAAACTATTGTACAAGCACTTACAATTTAGGACTAAAGTATATTAATACTTTCATCAAGACTTTTTTATATATATTGCATTTTTTCACCATCTTGAATCTTCTAAATTAACTTCAGTAAATACAAGTCTCAACTTAGTCAAGTTGTAAAACTCACATTTAAATCTATGCTTTGCAAGAGAGCAATTATATTTGAATGTAGCTTTACGTACTTTCTTAATCAGCTGGAGTTAAAAGGATTAAAACCTACAAATAGATCTCAACACTTTCTTAACTGAATATAGAGAAAGAAGATGAAATATTCTGTTGTTACCAGGGTCTGACTTTCCTGGATTTTCTTGCAAACTGAATTAGCTATCTTGATGGCATTATCCATGAGCTAATCTTGTTTGAATTCCTCCTGTTTCACATTATCTCTGTCGTTCTTAGATTGCCACAGTTTACTGCAATAGATTAGACCAATGTAAAATCTGATGTGCATCTTATTGGCAAGTGCAGTGTGCAGTAGCCGCTATCCATAAACTTAGGTAGAGTTGCCAACCCTCTATGCTTTAGATATAGGCAGCCTGATAGAGAACTTTACTGAAAAGTGTGCAGTATTTCACTATTATAACTCCATCATGGTCAATTAGCCAGACATGTTCCTGTCTTTTATCTTCAGAAATGATGCTTCTTGATTATTTATGTTTCCAAAAGCTATTATTGAGTAATTCAGTGTAGTGAAGGACTTCAATACGCTCTACCATTGTGACTGTAAATCCAGGTGTTAATACTCCCACATGGCTCATCATCTCACTGCAGATAACTAATAAAGTTACCATTAGCTGGCAGTATACACTGAAGAAAGCTATACAGCCAGCTGATCTTCTCATTAAAGAAAAGGCTACTAGAGAACGCCAGGAGATTGTCTGAGTTGTCCAAGTTTTTAAAGAGAGGAAGAGAAAGAATTAGAGAATAGTTATTTTCACAGATTGTTTCTAGGAACAATACTGGAAGCAGTAACCAGGAACAGATGGAGCACAAAGAACCAATGGTTTGTAGAATAAGAGCAGACCACAGCTAAAGTGGTCAGGCTGGATTAGGATTCAGTTGTTGGTTCTCCAGTCTTATTTCTGAGAATAACTTTAAAAATCATCTGATTCTGATAAATTCAATGTATTTTGACTTATCTCATCTCCTGAAAAGATACAGTCCCGAAAGACTGACCATCTTTGACTGAGAAAGGAAATTTGGGGAAAGAGGATAAAATATTACTGAGGAAATTGTTGATGACTTTTTTGCTTGCTACTTTCAAAAAATATTAGATTTAATATAGTTATTGTGATAACATCTTAGGATGTAATAATATTTTTTATATCAGGTGCAGGATAGATATAGTCCAACTGAGGAAAAAATGGTAACAAAAGTTTCTGCCCACTGGAATATGTTCATATGCAGAGATGAGAGGAACCTAAAATTTTGTGGGTTTTCATTCTTTCTCTGATAGTAGTCAACAAATAAATTGTCTTGCTCTTGTGTTTTCCTGTCTTTCAAGGACAGTGATTTCCAGGGATACTGATGATGTTTCCAAGTTCTTGGGTTGGAATGTTTGACCTGACTGTGCCAGCTGAAATATTTCTGGGTATTCAGATTTTCTAGCAAAACATTCTAGTTTCTCAGCAAAGGCAACTAGTCATAGAATCATAGAATCATAGAACAATTCAGGTCGGAAAAGACCCTTGGGGTCATCAAGTCCAACCATTGACCCTATACTACAAGTTCACCCCTAAACCATATCACCCAACACCACATCTAAGCAACACTTGAACACATCCAGGGATGGCGACTCAGCCACCTCCCTAGGCAGTCTGTTCCAGTGTCTGACCACTCTTTCTGTGAAGAATTTCTTCCTAATATCCAGTCTAAACTTGCCCTGTTGCAACTTGAAACCATTTCCCCTGGTTCTGCCCCTGTGAGAAGAGACCAGCACCAACCTCTCTACAATGTCCTTTCAAGTAATTGTAGAGCATGATGAGATCCCCCCTCAGCCTCCTCTTCGTCAAACTGAACAGATCCAGCTCCCTCAATCACTCCTCATAAGGTCTGTTCTCCAGGCCCTTCACCAGCTTTGTTACCCTTCTCTGCACTTGCTCCAACACCTCGATATCTCTCCTATGCTGAGGTGACCAAAACTGAACACAATACTCAAGATGTGGCCTCACCAGTGCTGAGTACAAAGGCACAATCACCTCCCTTCTTCTGCTGATCATAAAATTTCTAATACAAGCCAGGATGACGTTG
>NW_009710848.1:0-4229 GCF_000703405.1 Apaloderma vittatum | reverse complement strand
TAGCTTCTGATTTTCGGAAAGGGCCAATGTAATCTATTTGCCAAGCTTCCCAAAGTCCCTTCCCAGTTCTTAAATGCAACGGATCACTTTCCAGGGGGTGTTTGTCAAGTCAAGTACGACATTGTTCACAGGCAGAAATGCAGGTTTTGCACTGTTCTCGGGTGACAGGCCACCCACGAGAGTGGGCTTCACAATACAAATCTTTAAATCCAGAATGTTTTCTCTTAATGTGCAACCATTCCAGAAGCCTCTCCCAGACTTCTGCTATGGGGGTGATTTGTAATTGTGCTAAGTGGGCCAATTCATCTACCTTTCTGTTCCACTGGCTCGCAGGGGAGTTGTTATCTTGGGGAGAGGCTACCCAAGCCATTACTGTGTTGAGAGGCTACCAAAGCCACAGCAAAATTTCCCTGTCTGGCAATAGTTAAAATATCTTGCCATTTTTCCTTCTGCCAGACGGGGATGCGATTAACCTCCCACCCATTTAGTTCCCAGAAAGGAAGCCATTCAGTGCACCCTTTAAAGACAGCATAAGAATCAGTATAGATATAGACAGGAGAGGAAGTATGAGATTCATGCTGAAAGACGCTCCATACTGCTGTTAGCTCTCCTACTTGTGCACTACCATCTCCTTCTGTAACTATCTGCTCTTCGGTGTCAGTTTGCAAGGCGACTGCTCTATATTTCCATGTCTTTCCTTCACGTTTGGCAGAGGCATCTGTGAACCAAGCGTTTTTTAGTTGTTTGGTAAATGGAGGAGCTACCAGAATCACAGGGGATAGATTTGTTGTAGTGATTTCTTTCCCAAGCTCTTCCTGAATTGATAACTTTATGGAAGTTCCTTCTGTTACCTTAAAAATCTCATAATAATGCTCAATCTGAGCATACCATTTTCTCACTGATGCCCTTTGGGCCACCCCGTCGGGGGGTGGAGTTCCTGAAAGCACTGGTTTAAGTACTTTAAAAGGACCTCTGAGCACAATAGGTTGCTGTCGGATTATCCTCTCAACTTCTCGCAGAGCTAAGCTTACTACAAACAAGCCCTTCTCCCAGGTGGCATATCTTTTCTCAGCATCTTTGAAGCTGTGAGAGTAAAAACCAATAGGCCAAACGGGTCCCTGTGGACCCTTTTGCCACAAGTGTACAGATAAACCACTTTGAGCAAAGCCCCACTCAATATGAACTGGATCAGAAGGGTGAATTGGGCCCAGGGCTTGGTGTGCAGTAGCCTCAAATATCAGTAACTTTAAAGCTTCTTCATGAACTTCAGTCCACTGCCATTGGACTCCCTTCCGTAATAAATCGTGTAGAGGTCTTGCTATAACAGAAAAATCAGGTACATGTTTTCTCCAAAAAACCAACAATCCTAGCGCATGTTGTAACTCCTTTTTAGATTCAGGCGTTTTAATTTGCTCTAGGGAAGAGATAGTGTCAGGTGGAATACATGTCATCCCTCCCTTCCACCAGATTCCCAGAAATTTTACTTCCTGTGAAGGAACTTGCATTTTCTCTGGTGGGATCTGTAAACCTAATTTTTCCAAATGAGAGATGATGTTATTCTGGGTAGTTTGTACCTTTTCTATCATTTCTCCCCCTATAAGGACATCATCGATGTATTGATAAACATTTACCCCTTCTTCTTTAGGGACCAACTCCAATTCTCTTGCTAAAGCATGGTGTGCTAGGGTAGGAGAATGCTTATATCCCTGTGGGAGTCGGGTAAAAGTGTATTGCTGACCTTCCCACGTAAAGGCAAAACGATTCCTGTCCTCTGGTTGGAGTGGGACCATGAAAAACATGTCTTTAACGTCTATTGTAGCCATAATAGGGTGAGCTCGTTCTTGAATAGATGCAATAAGCTCGGCGATATTCAGGACTGCCGCAGTTAAAGGGGCAGTGTTTGAATTCAGCCTGCGGTAGTCCACTGTTAGTCTCCATTTTCCGTTAGGTTTTCTGACAGGCCAAACTGGAGAGTTAAAGGGAGAATGACTTGGAATAATTATCTCTCTTTGTTTTAAGTCCTGAATCACTGGAGCAATACCTTCCCTTGCACCCAGGGGCAGTGGGTACGGTTTAACATTAGTAAGTTTGGACGGAGGAAGGATTGGTGCTGTTTGCAACAAACGTATCTGCATTATAGGACTACCAAATGCCCATTGCTTACCATGATTATCCACCCAAGTTCGCCCTTGCAGAACATCAATTCCTAATAGACTTAACGGAAAGTCGCCTATTGCCATGACGACTGTGATAAGACTGTCTTCGCCAGGCAGTAATATTTTAACTGAGGCGGTAGTAGCAAACTGGGCAGCACCAAATGCACTCATAATTCGAATTGGCTGTTTCGAACTCACAATACCACAAGCATTTGCATCTTCTCTTCTAAGAGCTGAGATCTGGGCGCCCGTGTCTACCAAAAACGTTACAGGTTTTTTACGGGGGCCCACGATGACTGTAATCATCAGGTCTCCGTTATCATTACTGGTGAGTTGTCTAAGATACATCCAGCCTCCACCTCCCCCCTCACCGCCAGGAAGAGAGGCATCTAGTTTCCCTGATTCCCTGCTGGGTTAGGGTTTGACTCGATAAAATCTGTGAGAGGAGGGGCATCCGCTTTTTCCATTGTCTTGCTAGTTCCCTTGAAGGGCTTATGGGGCTTATCTGGCCAGTACAGCACCAGTTTTTTTAGGATTCCTGTAGAAAGTCCATGCATCAAGTTTTGTGGAACACCCTTCTGCCAGCCTAAAGCCCAAAGTGCTTGCCTATTCCTGCTAGGATCGTGTACTTTTGTAGTCGCCAATGTTTGAGATTCTATTGCTTCACCCTTCACCGGGGAAGGCTGAGGAGTCGCCCACCGAATTTCCTTTTTATCTGATCGAAGACCAGAGGTGTTAACAGGCCCATATTTTCTATTGTAATTAATAAGTTCTTGGGCCACATCCCCCCAGGTCCATACTTTAGATCTTTGGGACCTAAGGTCTTGTGCCAAAGATGCAGCCTCAGATCGTTCTAAGGGTGTAGTGGTTTGTATTTGTCTTTGCAATTGAATAGCAATAGGTCTAAGAGCATCAGGAAGTCCTCGGGTTAAAGGAGTCATGCGTTCTGGATCTACCAATAACAACATTGGGGATTCTTGATTAGGATTCAGCTGCCGATCATGCATCATTTGCAGACAAGCAGCTTTCTGCACACTTTCTAACAATTGATCCATGGTTCCCACAATGGCTAATGCGTCACCCCTTTCCAAGGGGTTCAATCCTCCAGCCCAGTAGGCTACCCGCTGTGTAAGTAACCAAGGAGCCCTTCTGTCTCCAGTAGTTAAAAATACTCCTGGTCCTCAATATCCCTCAGCTTCCTGTTCAGTCAATAAAATTTGATCCCCACCCATCATTGAGACACGCCAAACATACTCAGTTTCAGATTCTTTAGGACTCCTCCCAAATTCCTTCTTCAGTTTAGCTAACTCCGTAGCTGAGTAGGGAATTTCCTTAGTTACAATAGAAGGTCGAAAATCATCATTATCCTCGTAACTATATTCTGTTTTAACAAGAGGACGCAAGCAAGGGACTCCTTCTATCTTAGCCTTAGCTTGTCGGAGTTCCTGCTGGGGGTAAATAGGGGCTACCTACCGAATGCCCTTTTCACTCATTTCAACAGCAGCTTCCGCTGCAGTGTCACACCGCGCAGATAACTCATCAAACAAAGCATGCTTCAACAGCGAATTTTGCTCCTGCTCCTCCTCCAACCTTGACTTAAGATCAGCAATCTCATGTTTAAGACCATACACACGATCTCGCAACAAGTCAACCATGTCTCGCAATGACGTGATCAAATGGCAATCGTGAAGCTGCTGGTCAGCTCGGCTTCGCACCGCTGCTGCCAAGCTAGCTCCCAATACTGCACACACTATAGCTTTACCTTTACCAGCCTTAAGCCTGGCATCTTTAAGCAACGAACACATGCGGTCTGTCACACTCTGCAAATTATACCAATTATCTCTAGCCCAGTCCTGTCCTGGTACTGACGGACGAGCATCAAGAGTTTCCAGAGGAGGGGACTCCTCACTTCTGGCAACCACTACAGACATTCTGCTGTAGAGACGAGGCACCGCGTCTCAGGGAGGAAATAAACTTAGTTTCAAAAATCGCCCCAAAAACACCCCTGAGAGGTACAGCAACTTAGTTCCAGTCCTAGGAACAATAAATAAATAAATAAGTCAATAAAGGTTA
>NW_009710847.1:72727-85940 GCF_000703405.1 Apaloderma vittatum | reverse complement strand
ATATATTATTAATATTTTAAAATATACGATTATATTATTAAATGGAAGCGTCACAATTATATTTTCTTTCATGAGCTTATGTGGATATTGAACTGAAAACTGGAAAAGATTTCTTAATTTCTAGAGGTAGAAAGGTAAAGTGGAAAACCCTGCAGACTGCTCTTGGTAGAATGAGAAACAAGTGAGTCTGGTTGATTTCTGACAACTGCTTTGCTATTTTATCTGCTTAGTTATATTAAAAAGTGTTTTCCTGGTACCTAATTATCCTTTGCTAAACTGATTCTATTGTTTCTTTTCCTGTGTTTTTTGTCCTTTTGTGAGTAGATATGTAGGATAATTTATAACCTTCTTTCACGCAGCAATATTTTACGTCTTTGCAGATTCTCGTGTCCTGCTCCAGTCTTCCCTCCTGTGGACTAAAATCTTCCAGCAACTCCTCAGAGGTCGTGTAATTCTTCTGCATCTTTCTGGGGTTATGGTATTCCTTTAAAAGTGAAAAATTAACAGGTTTGACATGATTTGCACTGGAGAAAATATTCTCCCTGTATTGAAACTGGTGTTGGTTTTTTTTATAAATAATTTATTGCAAAAGGAAAACAAACTCCTAAAAGGCAGATAGTAAAGAGTCTTTTTAGCTTGTATAGCAGAAAAAAAGAGTCTGAAACACAGAAGACAACATGTGATTTTATGGATGGAATAATAAAATGGCAACATAATGAATTGAGGTGTTACTCTGGAGTATGTTTAAGCAAGACCTAACGATGTTTTATCTTCATCTGTCCCTACAAATTGTTTATGAAATGAAGCTAAGCTGATTCTTTAAAAAGTGAGGGTTTGATAATGATTCAGTGGCTTCCTCTGTCAAATGTGTAAATCTGCTTCATGGCTGGATGTAGGTTGTGCTGGGGCCACACCTGTGAGCAGAGGTGAGATAAGGTGCCTGGCATTGCCAGATTTCTGAAGTTCAAAGGAACAAGAAGGCAGTGCCACCTTCTGCCTGGTGTTCTCCAAGCCTTGTGTCTGGTGGCTCATGATGATCAGGAGGTGTCAGCTTTGCTCTTTCTTGGGGGCTGGCCTCAAGGGTTTCAACAGCCTTGAGCAGCCACCCCTTTGCAGGAACCGGCACAGCAGCTCGTAATTCACGGTACTGGCCATACGAGAAAAGGTACACCCGCACAAAGTATATTTAGAGTATCAAGAACACAGTACAAATTGTTCAGATTTTTAGCTCTAAAAATGGTTTGCAACCTGGCTGAAGGGATTCCTAGCAAATGCTTTTTTTTTTTTTTGAACCAATGTTTGTTTTATTGTTAGGCTGCAGCTGACACTGGTGCTGCTTGAGGAGCAGAGGAGTGTGAAGAGAAGGAACTGTTCCCTTTTCGTGTTTTTGTTATTACACAATGTCCAACCGAGAAGAAAGTGGAATGCCTCTTGGCCTCATGCCATATGAGCTCCAGAATAAAATGACGCTGTTAAAATTCTTGACAATACAAATGAAAACCTATTTTTTATATAAATAGGCCAAATACTGTAAGGAAACGTTGTCAGTCTAAGACAAATCAGTTCAGGCCAAAGAAAACTTTTGCTCTTTCTAGGCAAGATCTTTGGCAGCAGAGACTTTTTTTTTTAATAATTCTAAAAATGTCTTTTCCCAGAAACCAGTATTGACTTTATCATAGTTGTTAATATTTTTTTTTCATAATCTGAAAAAGAAAATTCATTTAACTGCCTCTAACTTCCTAACATCTGTACTTAGGATTTCCTTGTAATTTCTTATTTCACAATTCAATTTCCCCTTTTTTATTTTAATCCTGTAGACTTTCTCAGGGAACCAAATCTCTCTCTTGCATTGTCTTTCTGTCAAGCAACCAAGCAGGAACAAATCCTGCACTTAAGAAAAGCAATTGTCTTGGTAAAACCCAGAAAAGGATGCCAAATTTTCTTGCTATCGTGTTTTTGCTACAGGAGCTGAGCAAATATGTTACTACACTCCAAATAATATTTTCACACTGCAGATTTTTTTTTTCCTGCTTAGCAATTTTTCTTAAAAAACCAAAATTTCCACGGTAAAGCCAGAGCTTTATGCAGTTACAGGGACAGTCTATAGCGGTCAGGAGAGGGGTGCTATTTCTTTCAGGCTGCCATCTATACAGCTGGAAACCAAATTCCTGAGTGTCTGCACGGTGATCTGGGTCAGAAGGGATGTGTGGCAGTTCCTGAAATTGTGGCTGGCTCTTGGAATGACAAAGATTGACCTACTGCAAAAGAAGAAAACAGGGATTATTTTAAAAATGAACCATTTTTCAGGTAGCTTTTGCATTCTAGTTTCCCACTTGCATTTATGCCGAAACGAAGGTCAGTAGGACAACGGCAATCTCATTTGGAAGGGAGGAAAGTTTTATAATGTTCTGCAGGGCACATTTTGCTTAAATCCTCTAAAATGCAGCCCTGTCTCATCTCATACATGAAAATATGAGACTGACATGATTTCCTGATGGTATTTTTTTCACTGTGCAAGTAAGGTGTAAGATTTAAAAGCTGAGGCTAAATTTCTGTCTCTGGTATTTCACTGCAGATTTGATCCCATGAGATCACCAGATGTCTCTTCAGCAGAGATGGCAGGAAAGCACTGAGATAAAACTTTCTGTGTATCCCCTGCTTTCCCAAGGCAGCATGGTTCGCCCTCAGCAAAAAGTCATTGCTTTTCAAAGGCAATATTTGTGCTGTGCGGTCTTGAGTTTTTGTTCTGGTTCGGTTTTGTTTTGTTTTTTTTTGAAATGTGGCACGTGACAGAATATTTCCGTATTTAGCACTCAGCGCTTTGTATCCAACCATCCAGCTTTCGAAACTAGTTACTGTCCTCTCTTCACCAGGACTTTATTGTCGGTAACTCTCATCATCCAGATTTTGGTTAAGGGAAGAAAAAGAAACAGCATTTACAGTTATGATCTCTGAGATCCTTCTTGTTCTTTCTCTTGCTCACAGTGCTTTGCTGCTGGCGGGTAAGTGCCTCCTGTAGAGGTATCTGTGAAAGTACTTTCAAGTCCTCTGGCATTTCTGAGTGATTTATGGTTCTGTGGCAGTGTCTATATGTGCTTTATTCCTTTGGGACACGTATATGAGGTGCAAAATGGATGGAGAAAGAAGCAAAGACTGAATTCTTAATGGCTTTATTCATATATAGTGACAGTATCACTTCAATAACCCCAGAAGATCTGACCTAAGAAAATCATGAGATATGTTTAAATGTCTTTATTTTATTATTTACTTCTGTGTTCTCACTTTTGAGCTATTGAGCTATTCCTACAAAATCAGGCAGGAAAAACTTCAGTAGTGGAATGTGGAATTATTTGTAGGGCATTAAGATGTTTACAAGTGATGGCTGTGCACATTAGAGAGACTTAGTGCTTAAAAAGAGGATTATTTTAATTCACTGTTTTGAACAGGCTCACTAAATTTACTGGCATTGGTAAAGTGGATGAAGCAAAATTTGTGAAATATAGTTGGATTAAGTTTAGGGAGATTATTGTAGAATTGCAGTGACAATATTATTGCTTTCCCTTTAGCTGCATTTCTCTTAAACAGGTGGCTTCTGAAGACCTAATTGTTTAAGTTTAATTTTTTTTAACTTTGCACCTCCTGAGTAAAATTGTTACAGATTGCCTCAGAGTATGTGGTGGGTTTTTTTTAAATTTTCCATTATATCACTGCAGACCAGAATAATTGTTTTCATTGTATTGTATAGTATCAACTAAACAGATTTCAAATTTTTCCAGGTTTTTAATGAAATTTCTTTAGCTTTTAAAATACATTTCAGTTAAATATGAAGCCCAGTGATTAAGACATATAGCAAGGACCAAAACTGGTTATGAATCTTACAAACTCTGGAGAAAAATCCAGCTTGGACACAAACAAAGTACGGCACAAAGTACGGCACAAAGTACAGCACAAAGCAGGAAAGCAAATTCACAGGTGGGATTCACCACTGTTACTGACAAATTTACTCTAGGACTGAAATTGGCTCAGCTACTTCTAATTTACTTTGGAGCCAATGCTCTAGATGTCAGAGAAGTTACCTGGGAGAGCTAGGAACCTAAATTCCAGTACAGGCATGTCTTCTAACTTCCACCAGCTTTTCCACCTTGCCAAGTGGTGGTCAGATGCTGCTAGTACTCAGTCCTTGTTTTTTAAGACTGAGAATGGTTTCCCAATGTCATTCCGAGTTTCACGCTGCAATGGTTCAAAGTAGATACCGCAGGTCTTGTAAGTCTGTGAGGCCAATGAGCCTGGAGGTGTTTGCCCACACTTATACAGAGAGAGGGAAAGAAAATGTGGATTTGGAACTGGGGAGACAAATGGCTTAGCAAAAGGTGCCTGTGACCCCAGTAGACCTGCAAGATCTGGCAGGGTGAGGAAAGTTTGCAGAGGTCAATTCTAGAAGGCTGAGAATCTGAGGATAAATGGAAGTAGGGTGATGGTAATAGCAGGGTGGTTGAGGGAATTCATGTGACTGATGTAAATCAATTCAATAAGCTGTGCTCAGCTCTGCTGATGCTGCTGAATGCCCCTAATCTGCAGTATGGTGACATATTCTGTCATCTACCTTTTTGCTTTTTATTCAGTAAAATTTCTGTTGTGCTGGGCTCTATTCAAATCTGATATGAATGCAGTGACTCCTTGTTCATGTGAATAGGAAACAGAATCATGTCACATATCCACATTCATGTATTGTATGCTAGCCATTTACTATAAATTGTTTTGTTTTACAGATAGTGAAATATTTTTAATATATAATGAAGTCAACAAGGTTTGTATTCAGGCGTCAATTGCACAGTCGATTAGAACTGCCACCTGCCATAAAGACAATGAATTGCAAAAATTCAGGTGGATCACTGATCATCAGCTGATGAGTGTAAGACTGAACCTATGTCTTGGGGTGCCTTCGAAGGAGGATCAGGCTGTGATCACCCTGTATCCATGTAATCAAACAAGTGAGCTCCAGTGGTGGGAATGTAGAAATGAAAGCCTCCTTGCAATCAAAGGAGAAGATTTGTTCTTCAATCCTGGCAATGAAGAAAGTGATAATGTTTTGTTAAAGAAGGGTCTGAGTGCAAAGAATAAGTGGAAGACCTATGGGGCCATGGATGTTTTATGTTCCCAAGGAAATGAAGGTACAGAAAATTGATTCTTTTATCCTTCACACTAATTTCTTTGTGAGTGTAAAGTGTTTTGGTACTTTGACTATTCTGATTCCTTCAGTGACCATCCGAGTTTTACAGAATCAGTGTACTAAGAGTGTTAGCCAAATATGTATTATTTACATTTCATATATATATTATAAACACATTTTTAGTATATGTATTATAGTATATTAATATTATAAGTATTACATATACTCTATATTCTCTAAAGACATACACATAAAAGTATGTATATACTAGGATATTGTAAGTACTCTGTAAAGTCACTATTGCTCATCATACTGTGTCACTACACTGCTAATAGAGAGTGTAAGCACTGATAAGTTTATTTTACAGCAACATGGGAAGAAGCACAATATGGGTGAGCTCACAAAGGGCTGGAAGTACCAGTGTAGGCAGAAGAAGCGTGGCTTTTGTGACTCAATAGATGAGGATGCTTGTGGAAGAATTATAATTACCGGTGCAATTACCCTTGATGATTAGCTGAAATCTGATTGTTCTGAATGGCTTTCCCACATCCAGAATGAATGTTCTAAAAATTACCTCATAGGACATTCGAAGTATTAAACTGAGCCTTGCACGTGGGAGCTGTTCCACTCTATGTGACATGTTTAAATGGTCACTGGAATAAAAGCAGAGACAGATTTTCTAACCTGATGTTTACTTTTTTCCAGAAAGTAGGAGTTCTAAATATTAATTTTTCCTCTTGCACATTTTGTATAAATTTCAACATTGTTTAAAATAGTAGTATCTTATGGTAGAGCTCTGGAGCCTTGTTAAGTTCATAAAAGCATCTTGTTCAGAACAGAAATCTAGTTGTAGACCACATCTATGAAATATTAATTTACATCAGAACAGCCCTGTTCTAAAACATATGTCAACAGCTTAAGTCTGAAAAAGTATTGCAATGAATGTTGTTATGGTTGTGGGAAAGGTAATGTGGAAAGCACTTTGGGATGCAATTTAGCCGTTAGTATAGGCTTCACATTATTCATGGGTTATATTTGTTTATCATTTTCCATACAGTCTTTATAATTTTGTCTCCTCAGAGACCTTTACCCTGCTAGGAAATTCTTTCGGGGCACCCTGTGTGTTTCCTTTCATGTACAATAAGCAGTGGTACGCTGGGTGCACGGCTGCTGGCCGGTCGGATGGATGGCTCTGGTGTGCAACCACTGCAGACTATGACACAGACCAGCGGTACGGATTTTGCCCATCGACAGGTAAGCTACCCGCTCCCATGCACTTCCCCTCAGCATGGTGTTGGCAAACTAGCACTGATAGGATATTCATGTATTTAAAATAGCGTGTAGTTTACACAAATGAGATTTAGTATATGTTGCATTGCCACATCCTGCAGCTGTCTCTGCAAGGAAATAAGATATTGCATAAAGATGTGGAGGAAAGGGGGAAGAGTAAAATGGCATGCAGTTCCCACTAATTTTAGGGGGTGTTGCTGAGCAACATGATAATTTTGAGCTCATTGTTTCCCAACCGGGATGTGTGCTGTCACCATTGTACAGCCCTTCTCTGAGGACCTCTGTTGCGATGGATGTGGGTACCAAAACATGTGCTGTGGGAAAGATTAATGATAAAGTGAATGTTTTGGTCTGCATGATTCTCTATTTTAATTTTTTTTTTTTACTTAAATGAATGTGTCCTTTCCTCCATGCTATTAAGCCTATTCATATTGCCTAGGAAGCAGTCTTTCTAGTCCTTCTGACAACTGCCTCCTATCCCTAGCATTTCTCCATAACTTCAACTTTTTTCTTAAAACTATCTTCCATTTCTGTGGCCACTTCTCACCCTATCTCCCTTTATGGCTTTGTTCTTGACAAGGAAACTTTGTGTTGAAGGCTTTTCCCTATATTCTTCCCCATTGCTCCTGTTCAACATTGTCTCTTACTATTAAAATGTCCATTGACTTCAATTGATACAAAACGTGCTTTTGGTGTGGATCAATTCTGTAGTCAAACATGCTTTCCAGGTCCCTACAAAGATACCCAGGACACTGAGCCCAAAAGCCATGTGACATAGTGTTAATGAATAATTTTCGAAGCTTTTGAAAGCTAGTCCCACCTCTGAGTTCCTTTTTGTTTGTTTGTTTGTTTGGTTTTTTTTGGTTTTGTTTTTTTTTTTTTTTTAATTCAACGTCATACTGACTTTCAGGAATAATCAAATATCCATTCAACTTTGTACTGTGCTCGATTGAGCATGTATAGATCTTCAACAGACTAGAGACGCCAAGGTAATTGGAAGAGGAGCAGGATGCAGCTCAGCACCATTGCAGTAGCCAGGCTCTGAAGCTGTGATGGGCACTTCCAGAAGCTCTTTGAAAGGGATGAATTTATCCAAGAACTGGTTTTGATGTTAAGGTCAGGTGTAGCAGTGAGAACTGCTGTCCAGAAAGAGGAGAAGGAGATGTTGCATATATTTTTAGAGATTTCATCTAGGATTTCTGCCAGAGCAGTCCGTGCAATATATTTTTATATGCAATCACTTCCCCTGTAGTTATTCCTGAATTATGCATCTTCGTGAAATGGGAGGCAATACTTGCCAGCTCTACCTGTCAGTTTACAGGCCTGAGCATCGTCCTTCCCTACCCTGCTTGTAACATTTTCAGTGCTCTCAGCAGAACAGCAAACGAGACATTTAGTGCCATGTGTAATGAGAACCTACAACTCCTTTTTCTGTGGACGCGTTACTATCACTGCCAAAATAATTATTTTCTCCACAGATAAAGATGCCACCTGGATTACAGATTTGTTAACAAATGTCCACTACCAAATAAACTCTGATTCAGCTCTCACGTGGCACCAAGCCAGGAAGAGCTGTCAGCAGCAAAACGCAGAATTATTGAGTATCACAGACATTCACGAACAAACGTACATTAAAGGTAAGAAAATAAAGCAAAACTTGACTTACGTTCAGGATGTATTCAGTCCATCACAGCTAAGACCTATTTAGTATGGTTTTGGTTAATGTCTGTGGGCCTAAATATTCATGTGTAAGTCAAGTCTCTCACAATTTGCAACTTAATATTAAAATCACAGCCAAGTTTAAACAGAATTGGAATTATTCCAGGATCCTGCAAGTGTAGGAGTTTGGTCTTCTATCTAAAAAATTTATTGTATATTAAAACTACATTAATTTTTTTGGTTTTCTTTAACAGAAAAAAAAATCTGAAAAGTAAATGGAAGTTTCTTTTTGTGTTAAAAGGAACCTTTAAAACAAACTAAAAAGAGATAGGTTTGTGCCAAATCAAAGATGTGTTTTCTGTTAGATGCATCTGATTTTTTTCACTGATTTAACAAACTGAAAAATATTGATTATTCATAGATACCAAACTGTGGTTCTACCTACCCATGTATTGCTGGAGGAATGGTGTGGAAGAAACTCTTCTGTTATTTTTAATGATGAATTTAACTTCTAACAGCTTCATTATTATTGTTCATACTTGTACTCTATTAATATTTCTGCTTAAATAGATTCGATGTACAGAATTAAACCTATTCTATGGAAATATTTTCATTTTGGATATACTCTGGTATCTCATGTGTGCTTTTTTTGCATTAAGTGATAGAGTAAGACAGAGTGGGTTTTGTTTGGTTGTTTTTTACAGTATGAAAGTTTTGGCGTATTTCAATTTATCAGCGATCTCGGTATCTAAAGGTATTTGCAGTTAGATTTTAAGGAATTCTATGTCTTCCTGGAGACATTATTAGTGGCTATTGCTAATAATGGCATTTATAAAATCATTTATCTTCTTTTTGGTACTTAGAATTAACAGAAGGTACAGATTCTGCACTGTGGATTGGACTCAACAGACTGGACTTGAGGAGTGGATGGGAGTGGATCGGAGGCAGCCCTTTCCGATACATAAACTGGGCTCCAGGTAGCTGTGACTTTGATTCTGTATTTTCAAAGAAAAAAATAAACATACTTCAAATATTGCCTTATGTTCTATTGCCAGATATGCCATGAGATATATATTCTATTTTTCCTTATTTTAATTTAGAAAAAGCGAGGGGTTTTGTTGGTTTATTTTTTTAAGCCAAAATCTTCCATGTATTGAAAAAATATTTTAGCTTTGAAAGCACTAGTGTCTTTCTCAAAAAATAGTCTTCCATTTCTTGTCTCTAGCAACAAAAATATGAGGCAGTTACATGTTCATATCTTCTTAAAAGATGCTACAGGTTTATACAGACATTCCCACTACAGATATCTCCCTTAGCTCTTGCCAAAGCTTGGAAAGATGTGGTCTTTGGGGGATCTTGCTTCAGCTAGGAGTGATTTCTTCTGCGCATTTTAGAGCTTAGAGGTCCGTTTACTTTTCATAAAAATTCACTTTTTTTTTTTGTGCCATTCCCAAAGGAAGCCCCTCTCCAGAATCTAGAAAACTCTGTGCAGTTTTAAACCCTGAAACAAAAGCTAAATGGCAAAATTGGGAATGTGATCAGAAACTTGGTTACATTTGTAAGAAGATAAACTTGACCTTGGTGTCCTCAGGTATGGTGATACATGTTGATAATAGAAAGTAGAAGCTGTAATCTGAATTTTCTGGCATAAACATTCACAAAGATAAGCAGAACTTTGTTAGAGATATAAGCTATTTCTTGTATATCTTATTTGCTTTTTACAACCGTTGCACCCTTTCTAAGCTGATCGTCAGTCTCCCAAAACACAGAATGAAATGGGTAAAAGCAAAGAACATCCAACTCGTCCCATCTGTCCATGTAGCCAGGTGTCCTCTCTGAATGCACACACTACTGAGCATGGAAAGGGAGGACAAACCAAAAATTATTTTTCAAAAGAGGGAAGTTAGTAAAAATAAGCAAAAAGAAGAAATATCAACGCATTGCAAAGTTAAAAGATATGTAAAGTGTTTAAGTGTATAAGGATTTCTCTGTGTGTGTTAATGTATACATCTAGTTGTAAGTGTCTGGATGACTTTTACTCTATCAACATACTTAATCTTTTAAAAATTCGTAAGAACTCTGCTATGTGCAGACAAGTTCTGATTTCCCTCACAAACAAGTACTAAGTAATACAGAAGCTCTAAAATTAATAACTAGTGTATTTGTTAGAAATTTGACTACATAAGAACCTTAGTATTTATATTAAATAATATTTGTATTAAAACTATTTCATTTCCCAAGCTAAAAAATGCCTCAATTCCAATTATATTTGTGTAGTATGTTTTGCATCCATCAGTTCCTTATGAGAATTTTCAAAGAAAATCCTTAGTTTAGAACTTCTGCACAGAATAAGTGGATATATTTTCCATGTCATATCCTTTGCATGGCATTCAAACTCCTCTAAAATACTGATATTTTTTCCTAGGTGACACTAGACATATTGTTTGCCCAGGTGGATGGATACCATACATAGACCACTGTTACAAGATCTTCAGGGAGACAAAAAGATGGGAAGAAGCTTTGACCTCTTGTCAGAAGAATGGGAGTCACCTGGCCAGCATCCAAAGCCTTGAGGAGCAAAGCTTTATAGTGTCTCAGCTTGGGTACAGTGAGTGTTTCCAGGAGGGCCCTTTGCTTTTGTCTACATGAGGCTGGGGAAACAGGAGATGATTAGCCTGGAGAAAATGAGGCTCAGGTGAGACTGTATCACCCTCTACAACTAACCAAAAGGAGGTTGTAGAGAGAAGGATGTCAGTCTCTTCTCTCAAGTAACAAGCAATAAGACAAGAGGAAATGGCCTCAAGCTACACTGTGGGAGATTTAGATTGGATATTAGGAAAAACTCCTTCTCCAACCGGTTGTTAAGCTCTGGACAGGCTGGCCAGGAAAGTGGCTGAGTCACCATCCCTGACACCATTTAAAAGATGCGTAGACGAGGTGCTTAGGGACGTGGTTTAGTGGTGGACCTGGCGTTGCTAGTTGGGCTCGATGTTCTTATGGCCTCGATGGGCTTATGGTGTTTCTCTGCTTTTTTTTCTTTTTTCTGAAAAAAGCTTAAAACATTCACGCTCCCACTGCTATGAGGAAGAAAAGCAAATTTTTGTTGATCCAGTGCAAGGATTTCCATACAGCTTAATTTTCCAAAACATACTGTCTTTATTGTAATATATATGCGAAGATATTAATTTAGAAAATTATTATGTAACACTAAATTTTGTTTCATAAATTTATGAAAGGAAGTATAAGTTCTAGATGTTGGGTCTGCTGTGAAAAGGATGCAGTGTCATAAGGGGTCTTTTCTAGTTCTGTGTTTCCATGTTTTAGAGCCAACAGACAAGTTGTGGGTTGGGCTGAATGATCATAAGGTTCGAATGTATTTTGAATGGAGTGATGGTACGCCAGTGATGTACACCAAATGGCACCTGGGAGAGCCATCCACCACAAGCAACAGGCCGGAAGATTGCGTACTGATCAAGGGCCAGGTAACGTGATTCAATATGCATTTTACTTTATTATTGGAATTAACTTCTTAATGAAAGAGTAACAAAAGAATTATTTCAGCAACTGGCTAAGGCCAGAAGAAAGGGTGTGGCGACAAAGGACCAGATTAAATATGATCTTTCCTGAAAAAAAACACCAAAACAATTAAACGAAAGCATTACTGCATCACTGATGAAATTTTCTGTTTAGATTCATTTGAAAGTCATCAGTGAAATGATTTGTGCTATAGAGCAGATCTCTGAATGTAGTTTGAGTACATTCTCCTGCTCCTTTTCCTCTGGTAACAGTGGCATGTCAGGATCTCTTCTCATGTGCCCGTCCCTTTATGGCACAACTGCCTGTGCAGGGCCCTGCAGAACAAATCGGGGACCAGCTCCCTGCACCCTCATCCCTTCTTATCCCTACCAGCCGTAGCTGCGCTACTACAGCCCAGTCTACTATTTCACTGGGTGTGAGCAAATTTATTTTTGTTATCAGCAAAGGGAATTGGATGTGGGAAAAAAAATAATGCTTCAGAATAAAAGGAGAAAGAAAATCAATAGCTTTCATTATAAAGAAAGAAATTATAAATTTTCTTTAGATTATTCCTCTTCATCTCATAATTTCATTCTTTCTCCTTGCACAGGATGGCTATTGGGCAGACTATGTCTGTGAGAAGAAAGCTGGCTACATTTGTAAAAGAAAACCTGTATCACAAGTAGCTGGAGAGAAGGAAATTACTGATATAGGTTGCAAAAAAGTAAGTATATAAGAAGGGAACATCAGTTTCACAGATCAAATAAGTACCTTGGCTGAGAATAATCTAGAATTACTTGAATTGTCTGTATTATTTGCATATAAATGCTGTTTAGGTTTATTTATTCTGAAATTTCTCATTTACTTTGAAATTCAGAAATCCATTTACAGAAATGGCTTAGAAGGAATCTGAAATTTCAAATTAATTTTTTTACTTCATTTTGATATGGTACAGCTCACTTGATGCATGATATCACAATTATTTAAAAGTTATATAGAAACCCTAATATGGTGTTACAGGGCTGGAGAAGATATGCGGCCTACTGCTATTTTATTGGACATGTTCCAGCAACATTTTCAGAAGCAAACATCACTTGTGAAGGAGAAAACGGTTACTTAGCCACTGCTGAAAGTAGGTATGGTAATAACTTTTCTTTCTATTTTTAATAGGTAAATGTTCTATATCCTGAAGTATCCCTGGAACGACAGTTCTAACACAATGTCAAACAGAAATTATCTAAGTTACAGATGATGATATCTCTAGTTGAACAACAAGGTTTCACATTTTTTTGTTGATATGTAGACAGTCAGAATCCCATCGTAAGGGCCTCTCCCCCAGTCTGAAGCAAGGAAAAGGAGAAAAGGATTTATCAGATTACAAATGTGGTATTTGGATAAATTACTTTTTCACTTGCATCTTTATGATCCCTTTTACAGGTATGAACAAGCCTATCTGACCAGCCTTGTTGGGCTGAGACAAGAGAAATATTTTTGGCTTGGTCTCTCTGATGTGGAGGACCAAGGCACCTTCAGCTGGGCCAATGGTGAAGCAGTTTCCTTCACACACTGGGGTGCAGG
>NW_009710847.1:63776-72716 GCF_000703405.1 Apaloderma vittatum | reverse complement strand
TGGTAGGTGCCGTGCAGCAGATGGCAGATGCTCTCTGAGGTCATGGTTCTCATTTGGTGGCATCCTCTGAATTTTATGCTTTAAGCTTTCAATACCAGAACTAGATGTTTTCAAACCCCATTTTTTAATTTCAAAGCGAACAATTTGAACTGCAGTTCTATAGTTTTGTATTAGGACATCTGATAAATTAATCCATAAAATTAACCTTTTGGCTCATCTTTACAAAGAGATACACAGGAGTTACAGGCAGTTCTGGAAACTATTCCACATTCATCCTTCTAGTGGAAAAGTTAGCCTAGGAGAAGAGTCTGAAATAGAGCAACTCTAATGAGTTTAAGTTAAAATTATGAAATCACAATATCAAAAATGATCACATCAGTACTTTTTTTTAATGTGTGATGCTAAGAAAACTGCATTAACAAGATCATACAGTGCACCAGTACAGAAAACAGGATTTCAAAATACCATGAGGGAATCTGCTGTCCCTAAGATATCCTACATCCTTCTTTAGTGATCATTTGCCTGAAAATTTCCTCAGAAACATTCAGTGAGATTATAAAATGTAAAATAAAAATAATTAAAAAAATGCAAGAGGTGTAATGAAACTTCTGTAAATGCCACGAGAGGAAAGCTTGCCAGGGAATCTGTGCTGCCAGAAAATGATCAGGATATAAAGGGAGCATTTGAAGATCATTCTGGAATAGTAAAGAAAAAATAGTTTCTTGGTACTTGGGTTCACTGAGGAAGAGAATGGGTTTTCTATGCTGGGAAGTTTCATTGTGAGCACATCGTTGGTGGGTCAATTTCAAGCTGAGATACCGAGAAAATAGAGTATGGAACAAATACATGACCTGAAGAATAGCAACTCAGGACTAAGCACAGCTGCAAAAACATCCAAGAGCTATAAAGGTTACATTGATTGAACTGTTCACTTTAATACAAATTAATGAAGGTGATGATAGTGTTGAGTCCTTATGGGTAAGAATCAGGAGTAAGGCCAGCAAGAGTGATATCATGGTGGAAATCTGTTATAGACCACCCAACCAGGAAGAAGTAGATGAATTTTATTTTATAGGTTTTACAGTCGCTACCCCTTGTGCTCATGGAGGACTTCAACTTCTCAGATATCTGCTGGAAATACAATACAGCAGAGAAAGAACAGTCCTGGAGGCTCCTAGAGTGTGCGGAAGAGAACTTCCAGACACAGCTGGTGATGGAGCCAACCAGGGAAGGTGCCCTCCTGGACCTGCTTCTTGTGAACAGGGAAGAACTTGTGGGGGAAGTAAAGTTTGGAGGCCATCTAGGGCACAGTGATCATGAGATGAAACAAGGAGGGGGATTACTAAAACTGCCACCTTAGACTTCTAGAAGGCAAACTTTAACCTCTTCAGGAGACTGATTGACCAAGTCCCTTGGGAGGCCACCCTGAAGGTTATAGGAGTCCACGAAGGTTGGACATACTTCAAGAGGGATGTCTTAAAGGCACAGGAGCAGACTGTCCCCGTGTGCTGAAAAACGAATCGGCAGGGAGGGAGACCAGCCTGGCTAAATAGGGACCTGTGGCTGGACCTTGAGAACAAGAGGAGAGTCTATGACCTTTGGAAGAGGGAGCAAGTCTCTCATGAAGACTGTGAAGATGTAGTGAAGCTATGCAGGGAAAAAATTAGGAGAGCCAAAGTACAGCTAGAGCTCAACACAGCTACAGCTGTTAAGGACAATAAAAAATGTTTCTATAAATTCCTTGATAACAAAAGAAGGACTAGGGAAAATCTCCATCCTTCTTTGGATGTGGACGGGAAAAAGGATGAGGAAAAGGCTGAGGTGCTCAATGCCTACTTTGCCTCACTTTTTAGCAGCAGAACTAGCCGTTCCCTGGCCACCCAGCCTCAGAAGGCAGGGAGGGGAAGCAGAGTAAGGTCATCACAGTTAAAGAGGAAGTGGTCAGTGAGCTGCTACGCCACTTAGATGCTCACAAGTCTATGGGGCTGGATGGGTTACACCCAAGGATGCTGAAAGAGTTGGCAGACGTCCTCGCCAAGACACTTTCCATTAGTTACCTGAAGTCCTGGCTAACTGGGGAGGCCCCTATGAACTGGAAGGTAGCAAACATAACACCCATCTACAAGAAAAGGAGAAAGGAAGATCCAGGAAACTATAGACCTGCCAGTCTGACCTTGGTACCAGGGAAGGTCATGGAGCAAGAAGCAAATGGCTACTGATCAAATATTTTAAGTAAGGATGAAATATTTCAGACTGTATAAAATATCCATTGTGGTGGTGTTTTGTTTTTTTTCCCCTCATAAAGGAAATAATCCAGGATGTGTAGCCATGAGAACTGGGACTGCAGCTGGATTATGGGATGTTCTTGACTGTGAGACAAAACAAAAATATATCTGTAAGCAAAGGGTAATGACTGTAACAGCTACAGCACCTGTTCCAACTACTGCTCCAGTCCCCACATGCCCTGAAGGTTGGGTATCAAATGACTATAGTAACTACTGTTTTAAAGTAAGTGCCTAATCAGTATAAAAAAAATAAATGCCTGGAGCAAGGGGGTGGAAGGGAGAAGAAGGGGAAGAAAAGAAAGAAAAAGGTAGTAACATCTTGATTTTTGCAATATCTGATATCAGAATATAGCAAAAAAAGAAAAAAATCACCAAAACTCAAACCCCTAAACATCTTGGGGAATTACCCATAGAGAGGGAGGAAACTAAGGAAAAAAAGGTTAAAGGGACTGGACACAAGGGGAGGCAGAAGGACACAGGAACGAAAAAAAAGAAGTTTGTGCCTCAGAGGTTGAATGAATTGGAGCAGAAAATGGAAGAGGAACATGAATATCAAATCACTAGAAAGACATAAAGAAAAGAGAAAAAGAAGAAACAATATTTGCAAAATTATTGAGAGAACAATGTCAAAATGCTGAATTAAACAGCTGAAGCAGCAAAGCTGGGCTGTTAGTGTGACTCTTGATATCAGTTGTGGTCACTAGGTTGTGCAAAGATCCCATCCTTACCTGAGCAGTGTGAGAGAGTTCAGGGAAAAATGTAGTGAAACAGTGAAGAGTATCCACAAGCAACACGATACGTAAAGCTGGACCTTGTTAAGCACATTATTCCCCAAAATAAAGCATAAGTTACATGAAAGGTTAATTAAAGCACTGTTTATGAGGGGCATTTATTACAGAGTTTCTAATGCAAAGCTACACAGAACTACTCTCTGAAGGACAGTGGGTTATGTCTGAGCAGACATACAAAAAGATTTGGAATAAGAAATTAGGGCAACGTGCAAACAGTGAGTTGGGATTATGCAGAATAGAAATGTGCTAAGTAAGTATGAGATGTTAATATTTCTTTTCACTACTGAATTAATTAAGTCTAGTTTTTATTGTTTTGGGGTTTTTTTTTTGTTTGGTTGTACTTTTTTTTCCTTTCTTTTAATTTCTTTCAGGCTCAGAGGGAATGCTACTTATTTTGCTACCTTCATCCCCAAATCTTTCCTTTCACCTGGAAGGTGACCTGAGCCCTTCTGCAGGAAAAAACAAGTTAAAAGGAATTGCTTCTAGCAGTTCCTTACACTTGTTTGTCACCACTACATTAGCTAGCTAGGCAACTCTAGTACAAAAATTTTATGAATAGAGTAACTCACGCTGTTTCTCTTCCAGGCCTTTACTTAGCTTGTATGAAACTTCATTTACGGATGAGCAAGATATGATTCTTCGATTTTATTATAACATATATATTCTGTGTTAAAGTAATTTCTCCATAGTGTTTTTGCAGATTAAACATTATGAAGAAATCATGGCTTGAAGCTCGAGAATTTTGTAGACAAATAGGAGGGGATCTGGCCACCATTAACAGTAAAGAGGAGACAGTGTTATTTAGAAGAGCAGCACGGTGAGTATCTGCTGGATCTTTATCCTTCCAAATTTAAGAGATGTTTATCTGAACCATTATGAATGCTCTTAGATGATTTCTGAAACATATGGATTCCTCAAAAGCCAGAAAAAAATGTGATACTTTGAAATTTTACATACTCATTAATGTTTTTAACTGTTTCATGAAAAAAATAAGTTTATATCCAGGAAATAAAAAAAAACCCACAGTATCACAATTACTAGATATGATTTAGAAACACATGAAATTGTGCAGGATAGTATCTTTAGTAAGGCAGAAAATATGAACAATATATTTATTTTTGACTCACCTTGAAGTAGTAAATGCTGAGACCATTACCTGAATCTGTGAAGATTTTTCCCAGGAAAATGGAATAAAGAGGAAATACAGGCTCAGTACTAAGTCTGATAAATAAGCCATTGCCAATGAGCCATAGAAATATCAGATATTTCTGTGAAGAATGTATGCGTCTGTAAGCTCCTCACTCAAGGTAATAGGGTCATTATCACAACTTCACTGCACTTTACAATGTGCTCTTGAAATTTTAATCATGCATTTCTGGGTGTTTTTTTGTGTTGATATTTACACACTGCTCTGCCTTGTCATTTCTGTTAGTGCCTCTCGCTGTAGCTTTCAGAGGGTTTGGCTCGGTATATTTTCCTTGAATCCTGATGAAGGATTTGCCTGGAGTGATGGCTCTCCAGTGAGTATTTTGGTTTTTCATCAAATTTTTCTTGAGATATTTTGGGATTTGTACACATACCTTTTGTGGTTTTACTCTTAGCTCCATCAGAGAAAACCCTAATCTTGCAAACGTTTACATGGCTATTAACATTTATTATTATGACTAAAATGACGGCAACACATTTGAATACATGGAAATTATCTTTGTCTCATCAAGACCTGTAGCTTTCTGCACAGCACCCCAAGATATTTTCTTTTCCAAGAATATTGTATGAACACAAAACATCCAATCATCAGAATCCATCGTACTGGATCTTGTATCTTGTCTCTGTCTGTGGCCAGAAACATTTAAGAGCTAATCAACAAACAAGCATATTTCCCAGCACACTCCTGCATTGTCCAATACATGACAGCTCGGGATCTTTCAGAACTAGAGCTCTACTCTGTAATCTCAATATATTTATTTCCATGAATTTATGCAGTCATCTCTTGAGCCCATGTAAATACCCATAGATGTGTGAAATATTCCTGCAAGACTCCAATACTTACTACCCTCTCTTTACTCCTCCTCTCTATTCCCTAATTTTTTAACCTAAGTAAGGACCTTTCTTCTTGCACATTAGTTTCCATAAAATTTTTGGAAGTGATCTTATCAAGAAGATTTTTGAAATCCAAGGCAGGTTATATCAAATTGTTCTCCCTCCCCATTCAGATGTTAGTTTCTTTGGAGATAACTCCGCTAGGTTTTTAGGACATGTCTTCCCTCCCAAAAGCCACATTCCCATCCTCATTAATCACAAGGAAGATGTCAATGCTGAACTGATGCATTGCCACCAGATGGCTGTTGGACAATGTCATTCTGAACCAGGTAACAGCTGATGAGGTGAAAAATACAGTGTCCACATATGATTAGTATATGTGAAAAGGGGGTGAAGTTCACAGCCAGGTGAAATTCATTAGTGGCCTGGTTTGAACTAAACAGAACCAATTCAGTTCAGTGATTTTACTTTTCAGCTCAGTCTTTTCTAAGAGATTGCACTTTCTGAATTCAACAGCATGTTTTTGCAGACAGTGTCTGCTACTAGAAGTGATAATGCCTGATGTCTATAGCTAGTACCAGCGATTGGGATGCAGAAAGGTTCTTGTTTATACTTGCTTCTATAGTGACCAAGGTCACTGTTGGACCTTGTGTAGCACGTTGGGGGTGCCGAGAAGTAAAGGGATCGCAAGGAAGTACAAGATCACATCTCTGGGGAGGAATGGGCAGGGCAGGTGACAAAAGCATTCCATTCCATATATGTCATATTCACTATAAAGCTGAGGGATCATGGGAGTTAAGCTCTCTTCTTTAAAGACTAGTGTCTGAGGAGCGCTCTCTCTATTTTTCTGCCATTGATCTAAATCCTGAGTTCTTGAATGCAGCTCATGTATCAGTTCCCCTCTGCTGCTGAGCTTGGGGCTTCCCCAGTGCTGCCTGCTCTGGAGCATCTGTGGGGACTGCTGTTGGGGAGGCGGGGCTAGGTTCAGTATCAGTTTTGCATATATTCTCACTATTTTCATTCTTTCCTTATCAACACTATTATTATTTTATTAAAGCCGTTTTAGTTTTCTGATCAGTAAGCCTCTCTGCCTCATTCCATTTCCCTTCCCCTTCCCATCTGGAGAGGGAGAAGGCTTAGAGAGCATCTGTCATTTGTTTAGTGGCCAGCACAGCCCTAACCCTTGACAATTAGAAGCAGTCCGTCTGACTGTTTCTATTCTGGTTGCGTTAAGGGCTTGAGGTGAAAACAAGAGGAAGATTGTGGGTTCAATTCCCGTTCGGTCCCCATGTGTTGCCTGATCTAGTCGAGAGGTGGTGTCCCTGGCGACAGGGAGGCTGGATTAGATGATCTCTAAGGTCCCTTCCAGCCTAGGCCATTCTATGATCCCTCTGTGGGAAGACAGCCTGATCTGATCATCATTACCCCACTGCAAAAATTCTTATACTTATTTCTTTCACTATATTTGCATTTCCTTTTAGTGAGAGACAGAATTTTTCATACAACACTAGTTTGCATCTCTTTACCAACAGAGAGTACAGCTACTGGAACAGATGATACGAGTAACAAAGATGATTTCTTTTACAGGTGAGGTACACAAACTGGGATGGTAGTCCAAAAAATTCAGGAGGAGGCAATTTCTGTGGCATGATCAGTGGCTGGAGTTTTGAAAAATGGCTTCCTTCTGTCTGTGAAGTACAGCTTGACTGGGTTTGTCAAATTAAAAAAGGTACATTATTCTTCTCGTTAAGAAACATGCTTGAATCGCTTTATAAATAGTTACTTTCTAATACAAGTTGCTGGTGAAAAACACAATTTTAAAGAAATACTTTTTCCAAATGGAGGGAGAGAGTATTGGGTAACATAACATAGAGGACTTTTCAATAAGAGATGATGAGAATAAACAAATTTATTAATGTGATTTCAGAAGTATAAATAATACATATGTTTGCGAGAGTTTCATAGATTGCAAACTTTTTCAACACTAATAAGTTTTGGCTTGTGTTTTTGCAATGTCGGAAGTAAGTAGTTGTGAATTTCTTACTGTTTTTTACAGTAACACAGGTAATGCTAAAAAAAACCCCCACGATATGTTTGTACAACAAAGATTTAGTGGTGTTCCAGCTTCTCCTTTAGCATTATACAGGATTCAACTGCTTTTGGAAAAGCAATGGTTGAAAGCAGTGGCATTTTTTTTCTATCAGAACCAAAAATACACAGTCAGTATATATAGTCATATGTCCTTTTGCTTATGAATATTAGCAACTAAGAGATTATTTTGATAGAGCCAAAGCAAATCTAGTGAAAATTTTCTCCTTCCTGTTGATAAGATCCCTATGGAGAATTATGGGCTGACTACTGATAAGTCAGTAAAGGGATTCTAAAATCAAAGTTTGATAATGTATGTTTGATAATCAATGTTTGATAATGATAAATGTACTGTGACTTGCAGACTAGAAGAGCATTTTTCCCTCACATTGCTCTGTTCAGGCTATGTTCAGCCATGTATATTTCATACTGTGTAGCTGAAATGTGAAGTTAAGCCTACTTTTTATTTAGTGAAAAAGGAGTGCAGAACCCTGGTCTGTTTGTCACTCTGCTCCTTGCAGTCAGTCACAAGCTACATCATGAAGCACTCTATGGAGACGCATCATGCCTTCTATCCTCTTATTTTGTAGGAGTGCCATTAAAATCGGAACCAACCGACACATATGGTAGGTTTTTGTATATATTTATTCACCTTGTTAATTACTTTTTATCAAAATCATTATTCTAAAATAGACTTGTGTTCTGGATATGCAGAATTTAAGGCTGCCTTATTTATCTTCCAGTATATAACACCACTACGGATGGATGGGTCATTTATGAGGATAAGCTATACTACATCAGCAAAGTATATGCCTCCATGGAAATAGCCCAAGAGTTTTGCAGGGTGAACTCTGCAGACCTGGCTGTTGTTAATAGTAATAGTGAAAGAAGGTTCCTAAAGAGAGCATTAAAAGAAAATGTAAGACTCATTATAAGCACGCAGCCTAAGGTAGAAATGCTTTTGACAATCTGCTTGCAAAACTTGAATTGCCTTGGAAGTAGAGCCATCAGCATTTTCACTCATGAAGTCTGCCTGAGATATCGATGAAATTCCCCTCAAATGTGCCCTTTGGTGCCATGGGATTTGGTCTCTCCTGCTCTGTGCCCGCCGTGCTGAGGTGATGAGGCAGGCTGGTGTGAAGAGTGATGTGGTGCTGGCTTGGGACGTAGCTGGCGAGAAGAAGGAGACATGAGGTTGGCGTGAGACAGTTCTGTAGTCCTGGAGAGAGAATGAAACACACGTATCAGCTTCTGACTCAAGATCTGCTTCTCTCCTACTTCACCCTGTGGGCTCTCACCTCTGGTGCTCCAGATTCTGCACCAGAGTGTGTAAACACGTTGCTGTGCTTAACTGTATGGACATACTTTTCTGCTGTTGACTTCAGTGACTCCTCTTTGAACTAACCAATGGCACATCCATTTCTGCTGGATTTAGTTCAAAGATTTTTTTTTATTTATGATTTAAATAGTATCTTTCTGTTTTAGGATGAATATTGGAGTGAGTCAAGAGCATATTTCATTGGTCTAAAAGTCAGTCTTGATAAAAAGTTTGGGTAAGTTAAGATTGCAGCTCTTAACATGTAGAAACAAATACAGTATTTTCTGTAGCTGGAGGTACTAAATGAGTTGTTTTCAAGGGCTGAAGGCAGCTCCATGTAATGAGTACAAATCAGAATAGAGTAGTCCTAGAATATTCTAAAGTCCAATAGTTTTCCATAAAAAACGAAATAGGGAAA